>NC_142046.1:38595419-38887919 GCF_982192425.1 Myodes glareolus | reverse complement strand
AGCATCTGAAGGTCTAGTATTTTAGGAATCAATGTTAGAAGGAATGTCTATGTCTCCACAGAAAAATATGATTAAAATCTCAGTGACAAGAACAGAATAAAAGCTACATATAAGTGTCGGTGTGTGTCTACGAACTAGACACATTGGCATATGATGATATGACTTTGACAGGTTTTAGTTTGTATGCAAAGGTGTCTTACAAGCTGGGAACGTTGATAATATGCATATATAATTACACAGTTATGAGCAAACTGACAGCAGCTGATATGATGTTCTCCATAGGAGAGGAACTTTGCCTGCTTGTTCAGGGAAAGAAGGCAGTAAAGTGTAGTGACGGCAGAGCTCCGAAACTCTTTAATGTTACAAATCAGTGGATATTTGGGTTTGGAAAAAGGCAAGAAGATAACCATCAAGGGCATAGTAAGCAAGGGATGAGATAAAGAATCCAGAGACAAGGCAGAGGTTAATGCCGTTATCAAGGTGAGTGCAGACATCGTGCAAAGAACATGGAATTTCCCTGTGAGAGGAGAAAGATTTGGTCAGTAGTGTGCGTGTATTTAAGATATAAGAGGGTTGATAGATTTAATCAATAAAATATATAATATTATTAAACAGTCAAGAACATATTTATGTTGACTATTTTATAGTTTGTGAGCTACTTATGAGCTAAACTAATGCAAATATTATCAAAAAGAAGGGTCAGTTTTGATATAGGAGCAGTAAATGGGAGACATTCTTGGCAGCCACAGAGTATCGTAGCTAATATGTACAACAGCCTTGGCTTAGGGTCCTCCTAAGCCTATTTTGTTGTTGGAGACAACTTTCATTTTGTTGACAATGATTCTGCTTATTGTTATTATTGCTTTGGTTGGGAACAAAGTAAAATTAAATGACTACCTTTTTTGCCAAGTACTGAATTTTTTGTTGAAAGCTTTGATAAAATCCTGGTTCAAAATATGAAAACAAAACCGAATTATCTGGGCGATGCACATTGCCTTACCCACTTCTTTCATGAGTCTCATGTTTTTGGTTTGCCCTTGGACCACTGACTCTCTCTTCTCTTACACTTTCTTCTGTGTTAGTTCACAGATATACGTGGAATACTTTTCGTATTTTGGCTTCCATATGGAAGCCCAACTAATAGTAATTCAACAGGAGAGGGGCAAATGGGAGGAGAGTGTGGGCAGCTGCTGTTGACTCTGCAGGCCTGCATGGTGGTTGTCCACACCCACCCACAAGGAGGTCAAATCCTGTTGGAGAATCCGTAGCGATGTACCATCTGTTTTCTCCCTGCTCCATGACTAATGCACTATCCACATATGCATGACGATGCTTTTCTCCTATGTAATAATACATGGTTTTCGTAACAATAATTACCATTTTCATCTTAAGCTTCTTAGCATCTGCAGAGAGAAAACAAGAAGCTTTACTTAAAAAAAAAAGACAAGACCAGCAAAATATTTAGCTTGGCATTTTGTAATTTTTTTTTAAGTCATGTTTAAACAGAGCAAAACATCTGGTAACTGGAAACAAATGCTTGTAGTCAATTCTCTTTTCATTTATGTCTATTCATTAAATACTAGCTTCCTACCACAGTGGAAAAGAAGGAACACTCATGCTTCTTTTACATTTATATACCATGATATATGGGAAAGGAAAAAGAGGGGATGATGGCAACAAAGGCATGTGTGTATTTTAAACCAGTTACTTAGGGCAAGACCTGGGAAACTGAGCAAGTAAAAGCAGAGAACATCAGGCAGGGAGGCCCTATGTGTCATTCCGTAGTAGCAATGAAGCAACTGTTTTTATGTTGTGGATGCTTATTTCATGAAAAACTTACAAAAGATTCTCTTTAGTTACTAAAGAAGTAACAAGATACATCTATTTTAGTGAGATGTATTGATTCATGGGACAATGTATTCTTTTTTTTTGTTAACTGTTAAAGTTAGCATAAAAAACAATGAGCTTCTTTATGGCATTTCCATGATTTGTATTACTTGCCCTCCTTGGCACATCTCATGCTCCACTTCTGGCTGGCTCTCCAGTCTCCCTAAGCACTGCATCTTCTGCTTTCAGGTTCACAGGCTACATTCTCTTCTGCTTTCTCCTCGTTTCCTCTTCTCATTATCTTCTCTTTATTTTTATTACACACACACACACACATATAGACACATTCGCACACGTATTTGATAAAAAATTTTTATTGCCACATATTCTTTGTATGGAGTACTAGGTTCCTCAAAACACTTAAAAATATTTTAAATATACATTCAACATAATTTGTCTGTATTCTCCTCCCTTCTCCTTTCCCACTTCTCCTCACTTGTTAATTCTCTATACACCCTTGCTTATACTTTTATGTCACATATAATGCATACTACATTTTATGTATCTAATATGTACATGCATACATGTAATTATAAATACAGACTTTCACGAATGAGAGAAACCTGGTAGCTTTCTTTCAGAATCTGGTTTATCCTACTTGACATAATAATATCAGTTCAACACACTTTTTCAAATATCATGATTTCAATTTTCTTTATTACTTAATAAAATTACACTGTGTATATGAATCATATTTCCTGTATACAATCATCCTGTGATGGGTTATTAGGTTGTTCCATTCTTAACTTATTTTTTATAACACAGCAACAAACCAGATGGGCAAATATCTCAGTGTTATATTAAATTCCTTTGAGTTAATACTGAGGAGTTTATAGCTGAATTATTCTGTAATTCCACTTCACTTCTTGGAAGATGATCAATATTGTTTTTCTTCATATCATTGCAAGCTTACATCTCCAACTGTGGGAATAGGGGCTTCCTTTCTCCTTCATCCTTAACAGGAATTGTTGCCTTTAGCTTTTTCTTGATCTCCATGTGACAGGGAGGGTATAATGGAATCTCAAAATAGTTCAATTTGCGCTTCTGTGGTTGTGAAGAATATTAAAAACTTGCAAATAATTATTGTCTATTTTCCTTAAGAAATTTTATAGCATTTGTGTGTGTGTGTGTGTGTGTGTGTGTGTGTGTGTGTGTGAGTGCAGGTGTGTGGGTGTGGTTGTCATAGTAAACACATAGATGCCAAATGATAATTTGATAGAATTGGTTCTCTTCTCTTACTTTATAGGTCCTGGGGGTTGAACTCAGGTCATTGGGCTTGGAGGCAAGTACTTTTATGCTCTCAACCATCTTAATAGACCATGATTGGCCATTGCATTGGACAACTTTCTGTTTACTTCAATAATTTATTCGTTAACTGAAAGCTATCGTTTGGTGTTTAATTTTTGAAGTTCTTTATATATTTTAATATGTATCCCTTAATTGATTTATAGTTGTCAAAGGTAGTCCTTCCCATTCAGTAGCCGTCTCTTCATTCTGTCTCTTCAGCTGTACATAGCTTTTTAGTTTCACGCAATCCTATTTGTAATCTTGGGGATTATTTGTTAAGCTCTTAGGAAGGTTCTTAATATGCTTTATATCCTATATCTCATACTTATCTCAACATGCTTGCCTAACTTTTGTTCAGAGTTTGAGATATAGATCTAATTTCATGCTTTTATATGTTGGATACCATTGTTAAAATTCAGTAGCTGTAACTGTAATTTTATTTCTGGATCCTTTCTATTTTACTAAATTGGTCTACTCATCTCTTTTTGTGTTAGTACCATGTTAATGTTGGCACTATGGTCTGAAATGTAACTTAAGATCAGGTATAACAATACCCTCAGTATTAGTCTTTCTGTTTAGTATTGCACTGGTTACATAAACCTTTCTAATATTGTTTGAATGTTAACTTTTTTCTCCCAGTTTTGTCAAGAATGTCACTGGGACAGTGTTCAATCTGTAGATAATTTTCAATTAGGTAGCCATTTTCACAATATTAATTCTCCCAATACAAGAACATGGGAAGTTTCTCACCTCTTAACATCTTCAATTTCTATCTTCTGTGTCTCAAAACGCCTCATTGTAAAGGTCTTTGATCTCTTTTATGACATTTATTGCTAGTCTTTTAAAAATGCTGTTGTGTTTCCCCAAGTTTTATCTTCACTGTTGCTGTAGTGAAAAGTCGCTGAGTTTTCCCATTTATATTGTCGTTTTTGGATTCTTCTGCTATGTTGAAAGTGTTTAGTGGAGGGAATGGGCACCCTGTGTCATTCTAGATGTTAGAGGAAACGCTTTCAGTTTCTCTCCATTTAGTATACTGTTACCTATATATTTGCTGTATGTGGTTTACTCTGTTGAAATGTCTTCCTTATATTCCCGGTTTCTTCAGGGATTTTGTCATATAGAGAAGATGATCTTTGATGAAAGCCTATTCTGTAACTATTGAGATGATAATGTGATTTGTGTTCTCAAGGCTATGTATTTGGTAATACTTACTGATGTGTGTATGTTGGATCAATCTTGTGTTCCTGGAATAAAATGAACTTTGTTTTGGTGCATGATCTTTTCAAGGAAAATGGTCTGCAGTTCTTTTCCATTATTTATCATGTTTTATTTTTTAATCTGGTTTTGGTCCTAGGTAACACTGGATTCCCATAATGAGTTTTATAGTATTTTTTTCCTTCTTATCTAATGGAATGGTTTGAGAAAGTGTTGGTGTTAAGACATTTCTTAAAAGTTTGGTGATGTCAGCATTATATCTACCTTGTCCTAGACTTTTCATTGTGTTGAGAATTTGAATTGCTATTTTGATCTTATTGTATTTTAAAAGTCTATTTAAATTGTTCAGATCTTTTATATTGAATTTTGGTAGGTTGTGTGAATAACTATAGGTTTTCCTAAATGTTGGAATATAAGTTTTTATCTCAATTAATTGTTTTATGAAAATTATACAAGTTCCATTTTCCTCTATAACTTTGTTAATTTGGGTCTCATTTTCTTTTTGTTGGTTTGGCTAGGGGCTACCCATATCAGCGACGTTAGTTTCTATCGTAGGAAATTGTGTGGTTGTATTTGGGTAATGATAGGTTCTTCGTTGTTTGGTACACTTGTTGAAATGAATGTCCCCCCTTTTTTAATTTTCGATCTTTCTCCTACTCTTTTTTTCCTTCCTTCCCCCTTCCTTCCTTTCTTCCCTCTGTCCTTTTCTTCCTTCTTTTTTCCCTTTTTTATTTAAAAATGAAAGGCATATTGTTAGGTTTTGTTAAATAATAATTATGTTTTCTGCAGGTATTTAATGTGAAGAAATCTGAAGATCTTCCTGAGAATTTACAGCTGTACTCGGTGTTGGTTTGAAGTATGAAATTCTTGTGTATTTCAGTTAATGGCCGTGATATACTTCAGAGACAGGAACATTTGGGTACTAGTTGAGGAAAATGTAGTTTATACATTTTTTTAAGATGTAAGTTCATATTCAGTGAATGCAATGAAGGAGAAATTGGGAAAGGGGGAAAAGGTAACATTGGAACTAGAGTTATTGATATTTGTGGGTTATCCTATGGGTGCTGGATCCCTTTAATCCCAGCACTAGGGAGGCAGAGGCAGATGGATCTCTCAGTTCCAGACCAACCTGCTCTACATAGTGAGCTCCAGGACAGCCAGGACTACAGAGAAAAATCCTCTCTTGAAAAACAAAACAAAAGAAAAGAAAAAAAATCTCACAAACTTTTAGTTATTGAAGTATTCTTCTCCCTCCTTTCTCTTCATTCTTCTCTTTAATTTTTTTATCAATGTCTTTCTCTTTTTATTTTACTCATTCTGTGTCTGTGTTTATTGACATATTAACCCGTTTGGCATCAAAACAAAAACAAGCAAACACACCAACACCATTGTGCTGCTTATCAGTCTAGGAATTTGTTTATGGAGTAACTTTTTTAGTTAGTGAGAATTAAGCTTGTTTCCAGTCTTCCATTAGTGCATATACTATGAATAATCTAGTAATATTTCCAAACCTTCTCTGGGGGTAAAGATATTTAATACAAGTGGAGATACATTTTCAAGTTTTGATGTATAGCCAAATTGCCTTTTAAAATATTGTGCTTGGTTAAATAGTAAGTGCCCATTTAAGAAAATTCAAACACATAGGTACATAAAATAAAATTGGGGGGTTCGTATTTTTAGACTCATCATCTTGAACTTAAGGTTTTTATTTTCAGAAGGGTACAGAATAAAGTAACACACATGCTGTGCTGTTCTGGAATGCTCTCTACTATTCTGTCTATTTTTCTGCCCTCTAATTTCCTTCTGTATTCTAATTCTTCCTATTTCTTCTTTGTTTAAGTTCTCCATTTCAATTTTCTCTAGTTCCAATTCTCTCTCGCTTTTTGTTCACCTAGCTTAAATACACTTTATACAGGAGGCCTGAGGCAATAAGTATAAAAAATTACAAGGATTACATCTCATTGGTCATAGCACGTAAACAATAAGATCAGAGCCATTTACTATGGCAAGGCAATAGTTTAAAGATTCTGCTATAAGATTGCGATCAGAGGCCAGTGGCACAGTTTCCAGTGAGAAAAGCTGCAAGATATAGGTTTTATCTGCCAGACATGGCAAGCAAAGAATTGGCATGATTTTTATGTTGTTTTGTGCTAATAACCTTGGCTAGGCATCTGCAACTCTGACCTTGCACTTATCTGTAAAGTTTTTAACTCATGATCCATTTACAAAAAATCTTTCAGTTCAGTTTGAACTCACTCTGAGGTAAAAATGAGCTAATTATGTATAGTTTGAGTAAAAGGAACAAAGCAGGCTTTTAAGTATCTTACAATACTCATGGGACAATAGATCTACTAATAAGGCATATCCTAGTATATTTTCTATATATTAATAGTATACAGATTAATGAGAAGTCATCTTCCTGACAACGCATGGATATGTGTGCCCATAAGATTGAGATACAATCATGAGATTACCTATACACATCACATGAGATTATAGACTATAATGCCTGTACTGAGGAGACACCATAGCTGCATTTGCAAATGTGAAATTACAGAGAAAATCACCAGTTTCCAAAGTTGACATTTCCACAGTCTTTCCCAGATGGGTTTCTCCTCCATTCGAGAATCATTCCTCTGATGAGTTGACATTTTTAACACTAGTTGTCACCTACTGCAACTTCCACAACTTTCAATAGGATCGATCATATATGTATATATATAAAAACTGTAAAAGAACATAATGGATCCACTGAAAAACCTGTCCTGTCTTTGTATTAATACATACAATGAACAACAGTTCATACACAAGTGACATAATAACATGTCCAGCATCAAGATGGAAAGTCTAAATGACTCAGGTATTGGTAGCAGCACCTATTGAAATTGGTCTATGAATTTTGTCTTCTCTAACATCAGAGTGACATTAGAATATATGGGCTGCTCCTACAAAAATTCATGGGTTCAAGTGTGAGTTATGTAGTAAAGGTGTGTTGTCTTCTGTAATGTCACTTTGAAAGTCTTCCTAAACTGCTCTGATACATGCTGCTGACTGAAGCAGTGACTAGGATTCACATAATGACAGGAGAGGGCTTGGACAAGGTTGCTTAATGGGAGAAGTAACAGAGAAGTCCAGCTCAATTTGAAGGTCAAAATATTTTAAGATTCCCAGGTATCAATTGTATCAAGTTGAGGTGTCAAAGAGTTACATGTTGTTTGATGTTTGGACATCATCACATTTACATCAACTGCAGTACTTTATACTGTTTAACTCCACCTCCAGTCCTGTTTGTATCAGGGCAAGCTGTTTTTCTGGGGTTCTCTAACTTGATGTGGAATGTCCTTCTGTATATGTGTTGCTTTATTGATTGATGAATAAAGCTGTTTTGGCCAATGACTGAGTAGAGTAAAGTCAAGTGAGAAATATGAACAGAGATAAAGAGAGAGAGTGAGCATTCAGTGAAATGCCATGTAGCTGCTAAAGGAGAAGGAAACGCTGGAAACTTATCGGTAGGCCACAGTCTCTTGATGATACACAGACTAATAGAAATGGATTAATTTAAGATGTAAGAGTTAGTTAATAAGATGCATGAGCTAGTAGGCTAAACAGAATTGAAATTAATATAGTTTTTGTGTGATTATTAGGGTCTGGGAAGCCAGGAAATGAGTGAGCAATCTCTGTTTACACGAACTTATGCTGGAATCTTGTCAAAATTTGGGGACATTTTTGAAAGTGGAGACTATGCTTTTAACAGAATTAGAGTATCGTAATTAATGAGTAATTTATCCTTTTAAGGCTTCAGTAAGTTCTGTTGCTAATATTTTACAACCTGACAAGAACAAAGCCCTATTTTAAGGTACATATTTATCTATCTGTATTCAGGGCTGTGTTTTCAAGTATAGTTTCATTTACACTTTGTGAATAAATCTATATGTTAATAGATATTCTGTTTTACATGATAAAACATAAAAATTTTAATCACTGTGCAGAGAAGCATTGAAAGGCATTAATTAATAAATATGGATCAATGTTCAAAACCTAATGTTCTTTTAAGAAAGATCACCTATTAAGCTCTCATACATTTAACACATATATGCTTCAATGTATTTGATTGGGACATTAATAAAACCTTATTGCTTATATTAGCATCCACTTGTATAAAACAATTAACAGCGAAGAGAACCAGGCACAATACATTAATCACTGATATAAGAAACGAACAATTTAAAAAATTTGTTAAAGATAATTACTTTGATAAAAATAGTAAAATCAAACGGAACATATTTTCTTAATTAGTTCATATGCATAAAAAGTGTGAGGAGGTGATGTTCAAAGACCATAATGAGAGAGAAAGAAAGGTCCTGGGATAATCAATTCACCAGCCAAAACGATTATGCTTTGTGTGTTAGCAAAAGACTTGGATCTTCATTATAATGATCGATAGTGTATTTAAGCTGTGAGTCATGTCTAAAAGTACCTATTTATTTTCAAAAATACATATATTGTCATTTTAGAAACCTTTTTAAAAGGCTCATAGATGATTTCAGATCACACGAAAGGAATGTAAATGGTGCATCAGTTGTGAAGAATCCGTGAGTCCAGAAAACTTTAATTTGGCTTTATGAGATTTCATGCAGCCTCTTACTTTCCAAAGGTATTTAGACATTATTTTCCCAGAGAATGTCTAGTTATCAGTACTGTTGGAAGCTGGTTCTTGGATATTGAATGTAAGACTTAGAAAAATAACTCATGCCCACCACTCCCAACATCATCACCACCACCACTGCCTTCAGTACCATCACCCCCACCCCTTGTCACCACAACCATCACCCCGGCTGCCACAGTCAACATTACAAGCAAGAGCATTCCAGATCAACAAGATCTATTTTTAGTTTATCCACACACCATTAATACTCCATGGTAAAATTAAAATTAAACTAGGATGGCTTGTATTTTACCTGACACTAGGTATGGATCCTGGATCAGAGAGAGGAAAGAGAGGCACAGAGACAGCTAAGTTCTAAATTTCTGATGTCCTGGTTCCCTCAGAAATAAGGTACTTCTCCAATTATCTGTTTTATGGACTCCCTGTTTTCAACTCTTTTTCATGCCTTTGTCTTTTTCTTGATTGCTCATGTGTATAAGACAGAAGAGTTAGGATACATCCAAACGCCTTCCTTGACATTTCAACCTGAAATTCAATTAGTCTGAATCAAACTCTTCTAGCCTGTCTGACATTGTTACAAAATTCTCTGACAGAAGCAAAGTTTAGGGATGGAAAGGGTTATTTGGCTTTTACTTCCTGGTCACAGTTCATCGCTGAAGGAAGGAAGCAACGCAAGTGAAAATCTGAAGTAGAAATCACGGCGGAGTGTTGCTTGCTGATTCACTCTCAGACTCATGCGTAGCTGGTTTTCTGATACAGCCTAGGACCTGTGCCTTGGGAACTGAGTCAGCCTCAGGAGCCTAGGCTACCTGACATCAACTAGCCATTCACTAAATCCCTCACAGACCTGCCCACAAGCCAGTCTGCCCTAGGAAATTCCTCTTTAATGATTCTAGTTTATGTCAAGGTGACAATTAAAGCTAGCTAGGACACCATCCATAAAATCCTATAACCTAAGTGAATGCTTTTTCTTCCATGAATAAATTATTTTTAGTTTCCATTTCTCTGGCATAACTATGTTTACAGTCTTCTTACTATATAAGAAAACTACAGTTTCCTTACTATTCTATTGTCAAATATTCCTCAATTGATAATTCAATGGAAGCCTTGAGCTTATCCATTAATATCTCTCCAGCATCTTTTGTCACCATGAAAGCTTTTTTTTTTATGAACACACCCTCATCTGCCCTTTAGCCAACATTCAATCCATTTTATG
Source organism: Myodes glareolus (assembly GCF_982192425.1). Classification (NCBI taxonomy): domain Eukaryota; kingdom Metazoa; phylum Chordata; class Mammalia; order Rodentia; family Cricetidae; genus Myodes; species Myodes glareolus. The sequence continues at coordinate 38,877,648 of NC_142046.1, read as the reverse complement.
TACATTTATGTCCATTCTATCTTTCTCCATTTCCAGACCTCAATCTGTCTACTGAGACCTTGATCTTTGATGTGGAACTTTGTCAAATGCTGTCTGGAATGTAGGCTCCTGCTCCCCACATAGAGACACAGCTGAAGTCGTCTTCTAAGAGCAGAAAGGCTCTGAATGAATAAACATTGGCATTTTGTGTCGGGCTCTGTCAGACACAGGCTGCTCCAGCTATGAAATGTTGATTAGAAATTTCCGAAGGTGCAGTGTGGAAGGGCATCATTTGTCCTTTGTCTAGTGGTGTCTCAAATTACGAGAGCTTTTTAAGCCATTTGTCATGGACTGAGCAGGAAGACAGAGGCAGGCGGGGTTGTTTCACTAAGCATTGCCAAGACCGCAGCAGAGGAGCCAAGTGATTTTTACTTCTTTGTCCAGAGAAACACTAGTTGTTAAGGTTTTTGAAGTGAATCCATTCCATTAACTTATCATGGGAGTGGGTTAGTGGAGTATGAATATTCAGTATTTATCACCATACATTCTTCCTAGTCCAGTTTGCTGTAGACTGAATATAGGCCTTTAGAACAATGTCTAATATGTATATATGTAAAAAAGATGTTATCCATACTACACAGACATAAACAGTACATTAATTACCTTTTAAAAAGAGATTTTATTTTTATCTTTAATTGCGCACACGTCTGTGTGTGTGTGTATGTGTGTGTGTGTGTGTGTGTGTGTGTGTGTGTGTGATAATGTTCATGTGAGCACAGGTGCCCACTGAACCCTCAGATGCCTGTGAAGTTTGAGTTACAGGTGGTTTAAACCATCTGATGTGAGTGCTGGGAACTGAACTCAGAACCTCTTCAAGAGAAGTACACACTCTGAACTGCTCATGCAATGTTGTAATGCTAGACTGGTTGTCTTTTAAAGAGATGAAGGAAATATTCATGTTTTTAAAAATATATTTAAAATGATAGAATGAGGAATAAATGCTTCTAAATTAAAACACAATTTTTTATTCTTCTGTTTTTGTGATTATAAACTAATCATATGATTTCTTCCTGTTCTTGCTCTCAACTCTCCTATATACCCCTTCTTGCTCTCTTTCAAATGCATGGCCTCTTTTTTTTTCATTAGTTGTTGTTACATGCATATACGTATAATCGTATATATCCATAAATACAACCTGCTCAGTCTATATAGTGTTGTTTGTACTTATGTTTTCAGGACTGACCACTTAGGATTGGATAAATGATTAGTATGGTCTTCCCTGGGAAAGATTATTCTGCTCTTATCATCTACTAGTTGCCTATAATTTTGTGTAAAAATTGAGGTCTCTGGGTCTTTCCTCCATTCGCTTTGGTATGCACAGTGATATAATACTTGATCAGCTCACATTTGGACAATGCTGTTGGTGAGACTTTATGGGTGTAGCTTCTGACATGAGTAGGAGACCCAATCTCATAGCAAATTTCATGATCCTCTGGATCTTACAGTCTTTCTACCATCTCCTCTGTGATGGTAAGTTTGGGAGTTGTTTTATAACTGTATCCATTGAGACTGAGCTCCACAGATCTTTTCATTTTTGATTGGTTGTAATTCTCTGTAATGATATTCATCTGTCACAAAGAGAAGTTTACTTAATGAGGGGTGAAGACTATACTCATCTTTGAGTATAAAGAAAAATATAAAGAATGTAGTTAGGGGATTATGCTTGTTTAATAAAGTACTGGTTGTAGATTTTTCTCTATGACCTGTGACAACACTAGCCCTGGGTAGTGGACTAGGTTTCCCATAGCAGGTGTGGTTTCCCTCTTGTAGAGTAGGTCTTAAGTACAATTAGGGAGCTTTTGGGCTCCACACAGGTATGCGTATCTCTGCACAGCACCCTTAGTGTTTTTGGGCCATGGTGTTCATTTTGTTTACCAGGTGCCATATCTGTATAGAACTGTTTTTGTTTCTCTTTTTTTCAAAGCATTCATGGTGCCTTTTGGTATACCATACAATTTTATTATTGTTTTTACTATAGATCTGAAAAAAATTCATTGAAGTTTCACATTGTACAAACATAATATTTTGTGAGGAAAATGAGTTTATATGTAAGAAATGCTTAAAATGTGCAAAATGTTCACAAATGATATTCATTAAAAGTCAAGCCTGAGATGGTCAAAATTGAGTTTTCCTTGCCTCAATTTTATCACCAGCTGACCTCCCACTTTCCTTGCAGTTCTGTAAGTTGACTCAGCCACACTACCTGCCTATGTCATGGTTGTTTGTTTGTTTGTTTGTTTTGTCTTTGTTTTGTTTTTGATGAGTTTCTTGTTTTCACTATCGGTGGGCTTATTACTTTTGCTAAGTGTGTGTTGTCCTCTTTGCTTCTACAAAAGACAGATACCACCACCATTTATCATGAGGACTTACCCCGATTATGGTCCTTCTAGGCACATGCTATTTTAAAAGTTGTGTTATCCGATGAAAACCTTTTAGTCATTATTTTATTGTAAACTCTACAATTCAAACTTGTAGTGGTAGCCCTCAGGTTGCTGAGTTATCCCGGTCTGTCTTCTGTGTCCTCAGGTCGGGTGCATCTGTGTGTGTTGATATTCATGTCATTGTGATGTCTTCCTTGACCTTAGAGCAGGGATAGTTCTCAGCCATTTCTCCCCAGACTCTGCCTTTACAAAGCTCTCTGCTCCCCTCTGGTATGCGGCTTGTCTTCACGGTTCAGGTTTAGTGAGAGGCAGCCAGTCTCGACTCCTGCTGCATTATTTATTAAAGTCTCTCCTTCATTTTCCATGGTGCTCCTCACATTATTTTCTTTGCAATACCACTTACTGTGTGAAGAGTTGCTAGGTGTACAGCTTCCTGGCATAAGTTTTCATTTGTTGGTATCCATGTTCATCCTTGGGAGGAGGAACCATGTCTGTCTTGCTCATTCAACAAAGACTGGCATATAGAAGATAGTCAACAAATATTTTCTCCAAGAGCCCATTTCTTTGTTCTCTTTTCTCCTCTCTTCCCACTTTGTATTCATCCTTATCACTCCCAATCATAAAAGGAATAGAAGTATGTGTGTGTGGGTGAGTGTATATGAATATGCACTGTAAAGTTTTAGAAATATTTACTTATCGGTATATTTATCTCTAGCTTATATTTGCAGCACAATTGCAAGTTATGGCATTGTATGCATGAATTATGATGAACCATTCTGTCATGATGGACACTGAGGTTTCTCTACACATGTTTTCTTCAGTGAGTAGCCAGTGTTGAAATGAATTTCTTTGCATTCTCTTCTTTGCTTTTGTGTGCATTCAGCTCCATCAAACAGATCCTTACAAGTGAAAATATTGTTATTTAAAATACTTCTCTCCTAAAAGGCTTAACTAAAATTATTGGAGTTTAACATTTCTTGCCTTTATCAAAATTGATATTAACATTTTAAAAATATTTCTAATTTTTATAGAAGATGACAAGTCATTTTCAAATTTCTTAAATTTGGTTACCAGTGATGGTGTTGATACTTCTGTGTATTTATTTCCTCTGGGAGTTTCCTTCTCTTACTCCATCTTCATTTTTTCCATGGCACTGTTTTACTCTCTCTGCTTGCTTAAAATGCTTTTAGGTTCTGATGACAACATTAGACTCTTATTTGTCTTAAAAATATTTCTCACGTCTGTGATTTGCTTTTTATTATTGTCTATATGTTCTTTTAAAAGTCAGAAGTATAAAGGAATTAGCATTTTTTTCATGTAATTGGTTTATGGATTCCAGATTTGAGTGTATTAAGTCCTTTTCATGTCCTTAGTATTAGAATAGTTTTAATGTTTTCCTAATATGATATGTTGAAACAAACCATATTTATCTTTCAGTAAATGGGAATGAATATAGAGACCTACAACTGAATAGTGTGCAGAGACTTAAAAACAAACAGTCTTTTTTTTTTTTAGTAAATTTTATTAAATTATAAAAGTTTCCATTTCCGCTCCCCCTCCCAACACCCTCCCACTCCCCCCACTCCCCCCCTCCTTCCCCTCTGTCCCCCAGGGCAGTCAGGGTTTCCTGCCCTGTGGGAAGCTCCAGCTCCCTCCCCCTCCCTCCAGGTCCAGGAAGGCGAGCGTCCAAACAGACTGGATCCCCAAAATCCAGCATATGCAGAGGAAACAGGTCCCAGTGTCATAGTCAATGGCTTTTCAGAAAGACCCCGGGCCAGCCACAGTCAGAGAATCCGGCCAAATTCCGAGAATCTGGCTAGATCACGTCCTCGTTCAGTCCCAGTCCGACTGGCCCTGGTAAACTCTCATCAGATCCGTTCCCTTGTATCAATGGGTGCTAGCATCCCTCGCAGTACTGATTTCGTCTTTCATGTTCCTCCTCCTTCTGCTCCCCCTCCGGACCTCGGGGGGCTCAATCCAGTGCTCCAATGTGGGCCTCCGACTGCATAGCCGTCCTTCGCCAGACGAAGGATCTATGGTGATAAGCAAAATATACATCAGTATGGTCATGGGCCACGGCCGATTCAGGCACCCTCTCCTCTGTCCAGAGAGCAATCTGGGGGATTTCTCCTTGGACCTGGGATCCCATATATGATCAAGTCTCCTGTAAACCCTAAAATGGCTCCCTTAGTTGAAATATATTGTTCCCTGATCCCATATTCATTCTACCTCCCTCCCCCCCCATCCCCGGCCACCAAGCTTTCCCCGTTCCTCCCCTACTCCCTTCTCTCTAGCCCTCTCCCCCTCCATCGACCCTCCCACCCCCCCATGCACTGAGGTTACCTGGGACTCTTGTCTATTTCCTACCTCCTGGTGGATAGCTAAATAATCTTCATCAGGTTCATCTTCTTATTTAGCTTCTCTAGGATCACGAATAATAGGCTCAAAGACCTTTAATTATGGTTAGAATCCACTTATGAGTGAATACATACCGTGTTCCTCTTTTTGGGTCTGGCTTACCTCACTCAGTAAAGCGTTTTCTATTTCCATCCATTTGCATGCAAAATTCAAGATGTCATTGTTTTTTACCGCCGAGTAAAACTCTAATGTATATATGTTCCACACCTTTTTTAACCATTCTTCTATTGAGTGGCACCTAGGTTGTTTCCATGTTCTGGCTATTACAAATAGTGCAGCTATGAACATAGTTGAACAAATGCTTTAAAATGGGGTACTGAACTTAACAGAGAATTCACAACAGATGAACTTCGAATGGCCAGAAGACACTTAAGGTCATGCTCAACCTCCTTAGCAATCAGGGAAATGCAAATCAAAACCACTTTGAGATACCATCTTACACCTGTCAGAATAGCTAAAGTCAAAAACACCCACGATAGCCTATGCTGGAGAGGATGTGGGGTGAGGGGAACACTCATCCATTGTTGGTGGGAATGCAAACTCGTGCAGCCACTGTGGAAATCAGTGTGGCGGTTTCTCAGGAAACTAGGAGTCAACCTCCCTCAGGACCCAGCAATACCTCTCTTGGGAATATACCCTAAAAACAAACAGTCTTAAATAGCATATCCTCATCAAAGTTCACCTCTAGAGGAAGGCACAGAAGGGAGAGAGATTGTAAGAGACAGAGGTGGTGGATGGCTCCAAGGAAACAATGTCTTGCAACATGACTGATGCATATGTGAATCCAAAGAGACTGCGATGTCATGAACATAACATACACAGGTTCAAACCAGAAAATAAAATCCTATGTGAAAAGTCGTGACCAGAAAGAAGATACTTATAACTGATACTTGCCAAGAAAGGGACAATTAGTTTTCTCCAATTGAGTGTTTTTCAGTGTGCGTATCAGCTGCTATGTTCCACAGCAGACCTCATGTCCAGGAATACTTACTCAACACAAAACATATAATAATAATTTTTTTGTGTGTGCTTTTTGTTTTGCTTGTGTTTGCTATTTTTCATCTTATTGGTTTTGTTTATTTGTTTAGATTTTATTTTTTTGTCCTTATTTTTAGAGAGAGAAAGAACACGAAGTCGGATGGGTAGAATGAAGCGGAGATCTAGAAGGAGTTAGGGGAGGGTAAAGAATATTATTACAATGTATTTAAAAATTTCAGTAAAAATTAATTGAAAATAGTTCAAATGTTTTCTTAATGTGTCATGTTGAAAAAAAGTTACTTACCTAAAATATACTATTGAAAACTTTGTATACCATATATTGATTTGACATTGGTCTTTATGTTCTCCAAATAGGGCTAATTATTAGTCATTGATAAAACAGTCTAGTAACCTGAATTGGCCTATACTCAAAACTGTTCACAGATCTATTTACCTATTTGCAAACTTTGTATTATCACTAATATCTGCAGCATTTCTTCACCAAGTGTTCGCTGCTTCGTTACATTTTTTTGTTAGAATAATAAGGTGCTGCTCATATTTGATTATGAATATGATCATATGGAGAGTTAAAGTGTGCTTTTGTTAGATGTCTAACCAAATAAAACTTCAAAGATAAAAAGAAAAGTTTTTAACAGAAATTTAAAAGATGACATATTTTGACTTTGAATCACATGAGACCTTTTTAGTGAGAGTGTGTAATTGAATACTTGATTATCTATCTATCATCTATCTATCCATCTATCTATCATCTGCCTATCATCTCTCTATCTCTCTATCTATCTGTCTGTCTGTCTATCTAGCATCTGTACTTGTATTATTGTGGACACTATGATATAGATTAACTATTTAAATAAACTGTTGTAAATTTGACAGAGACTAACAATGAATGTCTAACGCTAGTTTTAAAAGTTAACTTTAAATAAAAAAACATTAAATGACACAGGTAAAGTGCATAATAGAGAGAGAAATACAGAATTTGTTGCTCTATTCAATTAATAACAAAGGCATGTAGAGATACAGAGCAAGAAAGTGTGTAAATAAGAGGAGAATTGTACACCGAGGAGTCAGCGTGATATTTTATTTTCTTAGAATTGAGCAAAATGATCAACTAAAAGCAAAAATAATTATCAGTGAAGTGAATTTAAAGGATACTGTATATTGTATAAAAACACATTTAAATTCATACGTCTCGCGTCAAATGAGAAGAGAAAGTACATAAATATTTAAATTTCTCGCCCGATCACAGAGATTTTAAATAAAACCATGAATAACTAGCAAAAAAGTCTTCAGAAATGCACAAAATAAGAGAAACCATATTACATAATTAATAGTAAGACTGTCAAGGAATGACAAAATAGTGTTTCACGGTCCCACAATCTGTCTATTGACACATTCTAATACAACATTTTACACAAATTTTGAGGCAAACGTCACATAACTGAGATGACAAGCAGCTCTGTAGTAGATGACAGAGCACGGATGTTATCAGCTCTTGGAGTGAAAACCAAAGAAAGGCTCAGAACATATAATTTATGGTTGTAATTTATTAGCAATCAAGGGAAGTATAGAATGCTATTTATATAAAACAATAAGCAACACTCATTAAAACAGAACAATTTGTTCTTTTCTTCTGTACTGTATTTTTAGAGTTTTTATATAACTACCGGCTGTTCTCAATCTTATTATACAGTAGTCTTGATCCTCTGATCCTCTTGTCCCATGCTCCCAAGTGTTTAGATGACACAGCATACACCACTACATCTGGATCATAACTGCAATGTTTCTTGAAGACTGAGCTAGTTAGATTTAATAGTCAGCTTGCACAGTCAAGACTCACTTGAGAAGGAAACCTCAGCTGAGGCGTTTCTCAGAATACATCGGCCTGTGGGTGTGTCTGATGGGTAATTGTTTTGATTGGTAACTGATTCATGCGGGCCCAGCCTACTGTGTATTGTACTTAGGTGGTCCTTGGCTGTATAAAAAAAGCTAGCTAAGCACAAACATGGGAATGATAGAGCGAGCAGGGTTCCTCCATGATCTCTGATACAAGTTCTTTATTGAGTTCCTACCTGCACGTTTTAAAATGATGGACTATAATCTATAAAATGAAACATATGTTTTACCCCTCCAGTTTTCTTTCGGCCAGAGTGTTTTATCATAGCAACATAATGATGTGAGAAGAAGCTACTGTGTGCTACCTATTTCTTTAAAGCCATTTAAATTCATTGAGACACCGCCACACTGATTTCCACAGTGGCTGCACGAGTTTGCATTCCCACCAACAATGGATGAGTGTTCCCCTCATTCCACATCCTCTCCAGCATAGGCTATCATTGGTGTTTTTGAGTTTGGCTATTCTGACAGGTGTAAGATGATATCTCAAAGTTGTTTTGATTTGCATTTCCCTGATCGCTAAGGAGGTTGAGCATGACCTTAAGTGCCTTTTGGCCATTCGGAGTTCATCTGTTGTGAATTCTCTGTTCAGTTCAGTACCCCATTTTTTTAATTGGGTTAATTAGAGTTTTAGTGTCTCGTTTCTTGAGTTCTTTGTATATTTTGGAGATCAGACCTTTGTCTGATGAGGGGTTTGTGAAGATCTTCTCCCAGTCGGAAGGTAGCCTTTTGGTCTTACTGACAGTGTCCTTTGCTTTACAGAAGCTTCTCAGTTTCAGTAGGTCCCATTTATTCATTGCTTCTCTTATTGTCTGCGCTCCTGGGGGGAGTCAACCTCCCTCAGGACCCAGCAATTCCACTCTTGGGAATATACCTAAGAGATGCCCTATCATACTGCAAAAGTATTTGTTCAACTATGTTCATAGCACCACTATTTGTAATAGCCAGAACCTGGAAACAACCTAAGTGCCCCTCAATAGAAGAATGGTTAATAAAGGTATGGAACATATACACATTAGAGTTCTACTCAGCGGTAAAACACAATGACATCTTGATTTTGCATGCAAATGGATGGACATAGAAAACGCTTTACTGAGTGAGGTAAGCCAGACCCAAAAAGAGGAATATGGTATATATTCACTCATCTGTGGATTCTAACCATAATTAAAGGTCTTTGAGCCTATTATTCGTGATCCTAGAGAAGCTAAATAAGAAGGTGAACCTGATGAAAATCATGTAGCTATCTGCCTGGAGATTGGAAATAGACAAGAGTCCCAGGTCCAAACGAGAAGCAGAAGGAAAGAGAACGTGAGCAAAGAAGGCAAGATCAGAGAGAACCTTCATCCCATGATGGATGGCGATACAGACGGAGACCCACATTGGAGCACCGGACTGAGCCCCCCAAGGTCCAAATGAGGAGCAGAAGGAGGAAGAAAATGAAAAAGGAAATAAGGACTGCGAGGGATGCTATCACCCACTGATACAAGGGGACGGATCTAATGAGAGTTCACCAAGGCCAGTTGGACTGGGACTGAACGAGGACGCAATCCAACCAGATTCTCTGAATGTGGCTGGCCCGGAGTCTTTTTGAAAAGCCATTGACAATGGCACTGGGACTTGTTTCCTCTGCATATACTGGATTTTGCGGATCCAGTCCGTCTGGATACTCACCTTCCTGGACCTGGAGGGAGGCTGGAGGAACTTGAACTTCCCACTAGGCAGGAAACCCTGACTGCTCTTAGGGATGGAGAGGGAGGAGGAGAGGGAGTGGGGGGAGTGGGAGGGTGGTGGGAGGAGGGGCGGAAATGGAAACTTTTATAATTTAATAAAATTACTAAAAAAAATAAATTCATTGAGACTTTTAAATAGCCTTATGGTGGGAGATTATTATGATTTTCTTATAAATAAGAAGTTGAAAGCAAAAAAGGTTTGTAAGTTTCTTAAGGTTGTCTTGCTAGCAAGTTGGCAAAAAAAAGTTGGCAATAATTTAAAGGCTGAGATTGGTAAAAGAGAGGAAAACAAAACCAATAGACTACAAAATTAGGTCTAAAGGTTGTTCTTTCAAAAAACCAACTAATTCGACAAAATCCAAAGCATATCTGATTGAGGAGAAAAGTAAAGAAAATGCAAAAATAAACATTAGGAATTGAGAAGGAAAAAGTCAAAGACATGGGCTAGAGTTTAAATATTTATGGGAAGACTATACCCAATATTACAGCAACAGACACTATGATTTGAATGAAATGAATGATATAAAATATGAATGGTTGGACAAAATATAAAATTAAAAATTGACTCTAAAAGGAGGCTTTTTTAAAAAGCCTACAAAAGACCAATATTGATAGAAGAAATTTAAATATATTTAAGGATTTGTCTCTGAAAGTGGATGGCCCAGGTTTTGGGGTGAGAATACTCATTTATTTAACAAATATTGACTGATTCCTTGTTCAGAGGAAGGTAGTCCCCCATACAGAACAAGTTGCTTCATCAGCAAGGTCATGCATGCTTATTCTTTGACGCTCTAGTTGCTCATGGAATTTGCTCCCCACTGCTAGGAATACTATGTGAAATCTGAAGATTCTTAGCTTTCTTTGTGGTATTAATTTTTTTAATATAGAAAGCATTTTTATCCATTATTAGTAAAATGCTTTAAAATTCATATACAAGTGTGTGTTTGTGTGTGTGAAAATTTAATAGGGCTATAAATAAAGCAAATTATGTAGGACTGGCTCCATCCACAGGATACTTGACAGTGGATCTCAGCTCCTCAACGTCTGTGCATTTATTCAGTTATACTTTAGTTTTACAACTTCTTGTAATGGATTGAGTGTTGCTCAAGAATCTCAGTTTTCTGTAGTCTCTATTCTTTTGCCCTTTTAGATGAACTGATCACCTTCTGTTTCTACCTCAAATTAGAGACGATTACTGATGTTTTCTCTCTGCTTTGGAAAGCTCTCACTCTTTTGTTTAGTTTTGAGAAAATGATGGAATTTGAAGAGCATACTCTCCAGAGTCTGTATCAGCCCCTTGCCTCTATCTGTTAATCACTTGTTCTGTTCTCCTGTCATTAGAGATGGTTGCCCATGGTCCCTCAAAAGCGATCCCTTCCAATCATATCTAAACCTTTACCTCTTTCTTCCTCAAGGGCATGTATATTATAATTCTTTCTCCTTCTCTACAATATTCCCCAGAGATTAAAAAAAAACAAATCTTTTCTTGAGGAAGAATTTCTTGAGCCTAAATTTATTGCCTAAACACTTTTGCCTCTCCCAAGTTCATAATTACACTTCATGGATTGAAATAATAACTTTTAATATGTGAGGAAATAGGAAGTGGGGTTTGGGTGTGGCCACATTGTTAATAGGAATTCTTTGTCAGCCAGAACTTTTGTCATATCATATTATTTGTCATATCAGATTTCCTTTGGTTTGAGAAAATATTTGACAAAATTAACAAAAAGAAGAAGAAATGATGTTAGTTTGTGATTTCCAAAGTTTCATTTGCTAAATTGACAACATTGTTTCATGTCTGTAGTATAGAGGACCATCATAGGGGGAAGCTCTTTGAGGGCAGGAAGAAGAAAAGATGGAGAGAAAGTTACAGAGATAAAGATGGAAAAAGTGTTAGGGATAAAATATTTTGAATGCATACCTTTGAGACTTCCTCTATCCAAGTAACGTCTTCTCCTAATCCAATCCTTCCTCTCTCCTGCTAATTATCTACCTCCCAATAGACCATTAATTATGAATTTGTCAATGGATTAATCCATTGATGTACTTAGAGGTTTAATTTTTCAAACTTCCACATTTGCATCCTGTTGCACTAAGTCTTCTATACAGAAACATTGGAGAGAGTTTCCTAATCCAAACCATAATGCTTCATTCATGAGATATAAAAAAATAATCCTAGGAGAGCTCTTATACTCCTTTCTATACTGTGAGTAAATAGAGGACAGTTATATACAGCCCAAAAAAATCCTCTTCAGATCCTGAATACCTCATATGGTGAACACTGCTGGACCTTCAATTTTGATTCCTCATCCTCAAGAACTATTGCACCATACAAACAAATGCTTGCTGTATGAGCTATTCAGTCTACAGTATTTTTTTCTGACCTTCAAATAGACAAAGGCCTCTCTGTATCCCCTTCCAGGTTCCACACTGTTATTCTCATTTACATAAGATAGCCTTGAAAAAATGGGCTATAGGTGCTAGTTCTAATTATACCAGCTCTTGTAATTTATCATACTTACTTGAATGAGATAGTCATTCAAGACTATCTCAGACGTCAGGAAAAATCTCTCTTTTCAGTGTCATCAGCAATCTTCATCATACTTAGTCCAGCCTTCAGTTCTCAGGCCCAGTTTGTGATAGAACTCAGTAAAGACACATGACTTGAAAGCAGGAAGAATCAAAACCCAGCACCATTGTCCCATTTGTGGGAGCCTTGTCTGTTCGGATTCTCACCTTTCTGGACCTGGGGGGGAGCAGGGAGGACCTTGGACTTCCCATAGGGTAGGGAACCCTGACTGCTCCTCGGACTGAAGAGGGAGGAGAGGGGGAGTGGGGAAGGGGAGGGAAGTGGGAGGAGGGGAAGAAGTGGAAATTTTCAATAAAAAATAAATAAATTAAACAAAAGCAGGGAGAAGGCTGGCAGTGGACAGACATGAATGTGGCAGGGTAGGGAAACAGAATCAATAACATTTGTTTAAAAATGCTATAATGAAACCTAATACCTTGTATGTTAATTAAAAATGATGCCAGTAGCTGAAAATTGTTGCAAGGAGGAGGCTGTTTGTTCGTCCCCGCTGCCGGCTAGCTTACATAGCTTACACAGAAACTGTATTAATTGTAACACTGCTTGGGCCATTAGTCCTAACTTCTTATTGGCTAACTCTTACATCTCAGTTTAACCCATTTCTATTAATCTGTATATCACCACATGACAGTGGTTTACCAGATAAAATTCCCAATGTCTGTCTCTGGCAGATTCATGGCATCTCTCCTGACTCTGCTATCTTCCTTCCAGAATTCAGTTCTATCTTCTCTGCCTACCTAAGTTCTGCCCAAAGCAGTTTCTTTATTAACCAATGAAAGGAACACAAAGACAGAAGGACCTCCTATACCAGAAAATGATTGTTGAAGCAACATTAAAGAAGTGTGTGAGAATGGTGTTTATGGAGTTGTCTGAGGCTAGCTCTCCATGACCACATGGCAGATTGTTGGTCCTGATAGTCTTTGTACACCTGATCTTTCCTTCTGGAATCAGGCTTTTTAATGTGGCTCCAGACACAATCACAGGTGTGATTTTTTTTTCTATATTGCAAAATTTTCTCTCTCTTCTTTGTTTTGTTGACTTCCTGTTGGAAGGAAGGAGGAAGCAGCCCTGGGGTTCAGGAGAAGTATTTTCTTTATCCATTTGTAGTGACTCTGTGAGTGTCTCGTTTTGTGTTCTGATGACTCCCAAGTTTAAATATCCCACAGAGTTATCTCTTACTGTCCGGACTCAGATATTCAATGTAATATCTAGGATCCCATTTTCTCCTCTCAAATTTGATCTGCTGTTCCCTTTTCAATATTTTTTCCTATCTCCAAAAATTCCATGCTTTCAGCTGCTCTGCACAAACCTTATAGTCATCCTTTTTTTACTCCTATTTACCTATCAACTCCATATAAAGTGTATCACAATATAAAAGTGATACTCAATATAAATGTCATTATCTTATGTTACTATAGACTCTATTAAATTAATAATCTAACATAGGTTCCAAATTTCTATTTTGCTGTCACTGTTACTGTTAAGAAATAATGATTTTAAGATTCAGGAATTTCAATACTGATATTTAATATATTATCTACCCACAAGTAATCACAGTTTCTAGAGTAAATGTCAAAGTGCGGCGTCTGGTACTCCCTCTGCACTTCACTGCTATAGTCTTTAGTTTGCGACAGGGAATGGCATAGCAACTGTGAAAAGGGGGAGTTGATTGTCAACACAACTTAGGGCATTTTTAATTTTATTTTGTTCATGTGTATTTCTGTATGCCACATGTGTGCAGTGGTTACAAATGGTTGTCAGCTACCCGATATGTATACTGGGAATGGAACTTGGGTCCTTTGAACGAGTGTTGTGTGCCCTTAAATTATGAACTTTATCTTCAGCTCCAGTGAGGGAACTTTTTTACATGTGGTAAAGAGTTTATATGACAAAATGTATTCTGAGCAAGGTTCTGCTGTGATTTCTATTTGGCTTACTTCTACCTTATTTGTACAATCATTTTTCTTCACCAATGATGAATGCAACCATATTTTCAAACATAAAGGGGCTAGCACAATACACAGATACACAGAATATGACAGACAGAAAGATATACATACATACATGCATGAACACACACACATACACATATCAAAACATCACAATATAAATATTTTAATTCCAGTGTTTCTATATGATGATCACTGTATCTATATCTGTTTAGGAAAAAATGCTTCAAAATGAGAAGTGATTTAAAAAGGGAAAGACAAATTTGAGATACATTCTGATAAAGAATCCAGTTTAACTTAATTACTCCTTAGACAAAAATGGGGTCAGAAAGTTTGCAAGCTGGTTAAGAGAACATGTTGATTTTATCCATTTTGAAATGAAAGTGTCCTTCCAAAACTCATGTTACAATTTAATCTCTGATAATATTTGGGCTTAAGGACTTGGTTGAGGTAATTAAAGTTAAATGATGTCATAACAGTGGGGTATTGATCTGGTAGAATTGAGTCACTGTAAAAAGAATAAAGGAAACTCTTTGCCATTTGCCAACACGGTACGAAGATGGCAGTTGCCAAGTCAGGAAGTGACCAACTTGTTTGTAATCCATATTGTAGGCATCTAACCTTTAGAACAGTAACAAAATTGATCCCTGCTATGAAAGATGCTCAATCTACAATAGTTTTAAAAATGGCAGTCAGACCTAGCATATTATCACATTAGAGACAAACATGTGTGTGACCGAGAAGAACAATAAAGATGGATTTAAGGAGGAAATAATGAATTTCAAAATATTACCCTCCCATTTAGATCAGTGGGAGAAAACCCCTCATAAATAACCTCCAAGCATGCTTTTTTATTCTTTCCCTGAAAAGGCTTCTAATTAATCACTGCCCCCAAATATTTTCCCATCACAGGTAAATGTCATCAATGTCTATTGAGCATAATAACTAAAAATTGCTATGAATCAAAACAATATATATTTTACCACATTTGATAATCCTCTCTTGCTCTTAAAGTTTTATTTCTTCAAATTAATATGTAAAAGACACATCCCAAGGGCGTGGATAGGACAAGAATGCTTCTGGTTCTGACTTCCGAAGACTTATTGATTTCTTCATTTTCTCCACTGTTGGGTCTGTGCTCGCCAATGCAGTCCCCTGTAGAGAGATTTCAGACAATTCCCAAATGTTTTTAAGAATGCTTTAGTGTGTAACTTCTGCCAGAATCTAATTAGCTAAGAAACCTGGATTTGGGACACATTCTTTTTACTGGCTTCTTTTTTAATTTTTTTCAAACCCTATTCTCAAAAGGACTCTTCAAAACATTGTCTTCATAATTATCCATTCTCTTTATTTTTGGCCTTTCCCATAATGGCTTAAAAATTCTTCTAAACAATAAGAACAAATGTTATAAACAAACTCTTTCACAGACTTTTTCTTCACACCCTCCTCTCTTCCTACACGCTGAATTAAACAAAGACAATATCTCACAGAGCATTGACACAGATTTTTGTCAAACAAATACAGAAACCATAAACCTGAAACAACCAAGACATGTGCCAACTTGCCTCAACTTATCGATACATTAAGGTTCTCAAAGCGACTGCTCTGTCCATACCCAGAGGAAGCTGATCCCATTAGCAACCAGCCAGTCTGATGGAATAAAGGCTGTTGACCATTCCAACAGCGGCTCTGCCCACAGAAGAATGTAGCATGCTACAAGTGGAATTTACCCTTTGGCCTTTCGCTCCCCCTCTTCTCAAACCAAGAAGCATTGTTTGCCCTGTGAGGCCAGCTTTTCCACCAGCTGAAAGGGGCTGTGGCTTATTATTAAAGGGTCTGAAAGAGTTCTAGAAATACAGAGTTTTTTTCATGAAGATAGAAGAAATAGGAATTTAGTTTGCCAATTTTCAAGAAAATAAAATTTCCAATACTCTCCTTTACGTGCTTTACATTTTAACGTTTTGACATCCAGAGTATATTAAAGATTTTAAACTCATTGGTTTACAGCGTTTTGAGCTCTGCTTCTTTATATGAGTTTCTTAAGTTCACTTACCTTAAGTGAAATTAATTAATTTAAAAATTATAAATATCTTTAGTGTTTTTAAAACTAAAGATGTTATTCCAAAAGTAAACGACCAGTAGCTAGAAGACATTTCTTCTCTTCTGAAAGAACAAAGAGCATTGACTTGTCTGTTATAAAATCAAGTGTGTAATTAAAATCAAATATAAATATAAAATACAAAAAGAAGAGTAAGATAAAGTCAAACAATAGATTTTAAAACTGCCTGAATGTATTGGAACTAATTAATTTGCACAAAATTACTGAAAATTTTAACATCTGTCTGTAATTATAACAGGTTTTGCAAGGATTTGCCTTCGCTATGCAAACATTACCATTTTCTCCTTTTTGTATTAAAAACATGAAAGAATAAAATAGAAAAATATAAAATTGGGACAGAAGGGGGAAGGTGGCAAGAGAATCAAAACACTCCTTTGTCTGTCTGTCCCAAAACCCCATTCATGTCGAAGACTGAGCTCCCCGTGGTTCGAATGGCAACAGCAAAATACATAGAAAAAAGACTGTATGGAAAAAATGAAATGGCTCTCTACACGGTGACAAGGGGAAGAAGGAACAGGGTTAGCAAAAGCTAAGATGTCAAATGTGATACTCTCAGTTTAATCAACTCAAATTTCAGATTAAGATTTAAGGTTTATTTAATTCTCCTTTGATGAGACAAAAGAACAGAGTTCTTGTTAGAATTTGCTTTGTTTTCTCGTCTGTAGTAAAATGAAAAATGCTATCTAAATACTGCCTTATTTTCTCACTGTCTGCTGAAACCAAGCAATAGTTAACTAAATATATTCACATATCAAAAGCATTTCATTTGAATTTTATAACAAGATTGTAGTTAATTCACTTTTAAATGTTGTAAACTTTAATTGTAAGACATATAATTGAAATTTACATATGATATATGATATGTTAAACAGAGACAGATATAGAAAACAAGGAAGACTCAGGAACTATTGCTAACCTTCCCTCATCTGTTTGGAAGTTGAGTACGGCATCAAGAATGAGGAGCATTTTTTTTTTTTATTAAAAATTTCCACCTCCTCCCCTCCTCCCACTTCTCTCCCCTCTCCTCTCCCCTCCCCCTTCTTCTCCGGGCCAAAGAGCAGTCAGGGTTCCCTACTCTATGGGAAGTCCAAGGACCTCCCCATTCTCCCCAGGTCCAGGAAGGTGAGCATCCAAACAGAGTATTTTTAGTTAAGTATTTCCTGCTCCATGTGTCCACGGGAGAAATAAAAGCAGAAGACACTGGTCATGTCTCCTTAATTATCCAGTTTCAATATAAACTGCATACCATATTTGCAACAACCAGAAACCAAATCTTCCTAGCTACACCCACTCTTTTATCCCATCTCAATAGAGTTTCTAGGCACCTACTATTTTTCAGAGTCAAAATCAGTTTGGAAAAGTGGAAATGGTTCCCAAGGTTTGCATTTTTTCCAAGAGGCCTGAATTTCCAGGACTCTCAGGATAGGTAATATTTTTCTTGTTTGGCATGACAAAAAAAAAAATGTGCAAAGAGATATTTGGAGAGCTAAGTGCGTTCACTTCCTATCAGTTTCGTCAACTTCCCATTTTCATGAAAAGTCACAAATTTAATTATTATGCTCTGAATTTTAAAAATATGTACAACCACATAAGTCATAAGCACAATCAGGACACAGATCAATTCTGTTGCTCCCAGTGCCTCTTGTGGTTCTTTCTGGTCATTTTTTTCCTGCATCCTACCACTGGTAAAATTTGGTCTCTTTTCCTTTTCATTTTAGAATTTCATATAAATAGAATTAAAATGTTGTCTTTGTTTTTAGCTTATTTTCACTTAGCATAAAACATGTTCTATTATATTGAGTTGATTGTTCATTTGTTTACCCATTACTGTAAGCTCCAATTTTTATCTACTATTAATGAAGTTTTCAGGAACATTATTACTCCTATGTGGACATGCTTCATTCCTTTCAGTGAAATATCTCGGAGTGGATGGCCACGCAGTACAGTAATGGATATTTAATTTAACAAAATATTGTTAAAAATTTGTTAAAAAAATTTTACTAGCTGTTACCATTTGCATATTCTGAGAGTATCTGAGTTCCAAGTACTCTATAGTCTCAACACTTAGACAATTTTTAAGTTTTAGCTACTAAGTGATATGAACCAAATGCATGTGTCTCCTAAAAACTCATTTCCTGAAATTCCAGTCCTCAGTAGGGTGGTGCTGAGACGGCAGGGCTATACTCGCAAATGGACATTGCTTTCATAAGATGAGAAAGAGACCTTAGAAACATCTCTTATCCTTAATTGTGAAGTGACAGGAGGGCAGTTCACCTGGCAGAACCCTCACCAAGAACCAAGTCTTCTGTCTTTTTGTGGGTTTTTCTACCTCTAGGAATGTGAGGAATAAGTAGTGTGAAGTCATTAAGGCTTATTTGAAATTTGTCATGGAAGTATCTATTCAACTCTTTTACTCCTATTTGCTCAGTTTTTACAAATGGTGTTTGATACGATTAAAGCTATTGTTCTTATTGTGCATAAATATTGAGTCATTCAGAACTATTTTCGAAAAAATGATTTTCCCCATTAAATTACCATGTCATTTTTTTTCCGCAGTTTGTGACAAATGAGTAATTTTATTTCTGAATTCTGTTCTACCCCCTTCATTTCAGTATCTCTGCTTTGATAGCAATAATGTGCCTTTGAAAACTGCAACATCCATCCCAGACATGAAACTAAGGAATGTCCTCCAACTTTGCTTTTGTTTCTAAGATTATTTTTAGTCCTGCTAAGATTTGCAAACTGACCAACAAACCAATAAATGGCTAAACCCTGATCTGGTTTGTACATGTGTTCTTCATTAATCAAGAACTCTACAAAATTCCTAGAACTGCACCTTCAAGGAATTAAGTCTTGGAGAATATTGTTGCTGATTTGTGAGTTGAGTATTCAAGAAGATCTTGATTTGGCAATGTAGGGTGAGCAGGGCTAGAGTTTGGTATATACTTGCTTTGCAAAGCAAAAAACATGGCTGGAACTTTCTAGGCACTGATCTATTCAGGTGAGGAGAAGCACTGGAGTTTTCACAAGGACTGATGTCCTGTGGCCAGAGATGGGGTTGAGAATCCACAAGTGGAAAAAAAATGCAATATTTGTGTTTCTGAGACTGGCTCAATTAACTTACATGTCTATCTTCAGATCTATTTCCTGCAAATGATATAAATTCATTTTTCTTTATCGACGAAAAAAATGAAGTGTGTATATATGTCATGCTTTATTTTATTTATCTATTGTTCTGCTATTTTGTCCATAGGCTGGTTCCAAAACTTAGTGAATGATGTTGTTATAAATGCTGATGTGTGAGTAACTCTGCAATATGTTTACTTAGAGTCTTTTAATCAATATCTAGGAATGATATAGTTTGGTTGTATGAAAGGTCTCTTTTTAAAATTTTTTGGGAACCCTTTTTATTGACTTTCATAGTACCTGGACCAGCTTGCATTCCTACTAGCAGTGTATAGGGGCTCACTTTTCTTCACAGAATTTTCCGCATTACTTGATGTTTGTTTCTTAATGACTCTCAATTTGAATGGGAGGAGAGGTAGTCAATGAATTTTTTAATTTAGGTTTCTCCAATGACTAATAAGGTTGAACATCATTCATATATTTGTTGGTCATTTGTATTTCACTGTTTGAGAAGTGCCTTCCCTTTTATACTAAATGAAGAAAATACTAATCAAGAATAAGACAAGGTTGTCCACTCTCTTTATTCTTATTTCTATTATACTATTCTATTATTCCTTAGCTAATAAAATAAAGAAAGAAAATGAATGAAAGGAAGATAGAGAGAGAAAAGAAAAAGTGTGATGGATTCTTATTTGTAAATGGCATGATTCTCTACATAAGAGACTCTGACAACACCAGCAAATTCTTAGAGCTTTTAGAAAATGTCAACACTGTGGTAGTATGTGAAATCAACAAACAAAACCAGTAGCCTTTTAACATAATAATATTAGACATGTGGAGAAAGAAATCAAGTTATAATCCCACTTACAGTTGCTTCTAAAACTTCCTAGGAATAATCCTATCCAAGTAATTATAATATCCAATAAAAACCTTAAAACAGGGATGAAAGAAACTGAAAGAAAATCCTAGAAGATGGAATGATTTCCTAAGCTCACAAACACAAAGAGTTAATAGTACGAACGTGCTTCTGCTGCCTAAAGCTGTATGTAGATTTTGTACAATCCCCATCCAAATTCCACTACCAAGTTTCATAGCCAGAAAAATAGTCTTAAAGTTCACAGGGATGTACGAAAGACCACGGATAGCCAAAACAACCCTGGGAAAGATAAGGCTCACTATACAAGATTTAAAGTTATAGAGTAGATCTTAGTGATGGCAACAGCATAGTTCCGGAAGAAAGTAGACTGGCCAACAAGTCACGTAGAGGACTCAGACAGAGACTCACACATTCATGCAAATTACACGCAAAAGGACAAAGTACTTTTGACAAAAATGCACGTTAGAGAGAAGATTGATTCTTCGACAAATGGTGTTGAGAAAATTGTAATCCCACATATAAAAGGCTGCAACTAGATCATAAATTGTCATCCGTTTTAAGAAGCAACTTCGAATAAATCAAAACTCTAACATAAGCCTTGAATCTCTGTTAACGTAATCAGCAGAGACAACACTTCAAGGTAGAGGCACAGGCAAGGACCTTCTGAATAAGGCACCAGTTGCTCAGGGAACAATGTTAACAACTGATCAGTGGGACCTCACACATTTAAGGAGCTCAAGTGCAGTCAAAGGAGCAGTTATTCCAATAAAGAGGCAGCCTATGGAACTTGGGGAAAAGCTTTGATATTTATATATCTGATTGAGATTAGTGTCTAGAATATGCAAGCATCAAAATATTAAATAAGAAATCAAGCAATCCAGTGAATAAATGGGCTAATGAATGTGTGTTTTTACATAACCATAGGAGAGATGAAGAATCTTCGCAGCTGACTTTCATGACTTGAGATTCCCTCACTGGGTCTAAGAATTACAACGGCTTTTCTTAACCATGTGCTGTCTCACAATTCAATGTAACCAGACTCTTTTCACTAGAAGCAGTGGTCAGGGTGTAATCAATAAACTTTCCAGGTTTCAAGTAAGTTTAAGGATGTTTTCACATGCTTTTAATTACCTTACTAGAGAGTGATTTGAAAACACCTAAATGTACACATTACTCTTATGAGATGGTATCTTATTAATCTCAGTAGTCACTGCCAAATATTAGCAGATTTAGAAATGGAATCACAGGTCAAGTACAGGGCAGCAGCGGTTATACAGAGATTAATTTAGAAAATGAAAGACACAGAACCTCTGGGGTACACTATTCTTTTAAGGCTTCCTATGTTTAGAAACTCGTGTTTGCTCTTATTTGAGCAAACAATAACAAAGGGAAAATATCTCATTTGTGTTATTTTTAAAGTACTAATAATGATGAAATGACTAAGAGATTCTATCTGTAATTTGAAAGAAAGAAAGAGAGAGAGAGAGAGAGAGAGAGAGAGGAAGGAAGGAAGGAAGGAAGGAAGGAAGAAAGAAAGAAAGAAAGAAAGAAAGAAAGAAAGAAAGAAACAAAGACAGACAGACAGACATTAAGGTATCCAATAAGAAAGTAGCTGATTAATACATTGGAAGGAAATGAAGGTTAAAATATTGTTCACTGATCTCTTAAAATAGAGACTCAATATGAAAGGGCTCAGCATTCCAAAGCGTCATTTAATTAAAGATCAATTCAGAATAAGAATTGAAACAAGAATATAGAAAGTTCTGTAAGAAGTTCTTGTCTAACTAAAAATCATAGCATTTTTGCTATATTCGATCCTATTCATGGACTGTTCCTCCCTTTTCTAAAAATACCTTATACCTAAAACCTTTACTAGAATCCTTAAGATTGAAAGGCTAATATTTTACATTTGAATGACTAGCAAAATAAATTAGACTATTTTGGGTTCAAATTCATATCTCTATTTCTATAATAGCTTTAGAAAATCATATTTTCTGGTATCACTGATAGAGGTATATTATTTATGTTTTAATAAATGAAGTTTGTCCAAAGTTCAGAGGGCAAAACAGTCATATTAGTCAGCCATACAGACTAGGCAGTGGTGGCCACACCTGTGATCCCAGGACTTGGGAGACAGAGGCAGACAGATCTCTGTGAGTTCTACGTCACCCCGGGCAAGACAAGAATGAAACTGTTTAAAAGAGAAAGAGAACGCACAAAAGTGATCTCAGTACTTTGGATCACATTTTTAATCCTAGTACTATGGAGGTGGAGACAGGAGCGATATGGCTGGGTGGAGAGAGGAATATAAAGGAAAAGAGACAGGAACGCAATGAAGTGTGGAGTTTGAGGATTCATGGAGACAGGGTGTCACCCATTCAGTTTGAAGATATGGTAGAGGTAAAAGGTTCTTTCTAGTGGTTGGCTGCATTGATTTTCTAATCTTCTGGTTGAACCCCAATGTTTGTCTCTGGGATTTTATTATTCAAGCTACAATCACTCATATAATATTTCAATCAGATACATATTGTATGCATGTACATAGAAATCCAGATATACAGTGTATATATATGTACATGTTCATTTTACACTGTGACCCGGAAGACAAGAAAATCGCAAACTGTGTGAACAAAACCAACCGTGATCATATACACGCTTCATTTTCTTTATACTTCGGAGGTAAAGAGAGTTTCCAGGAATAGCTACTTGGCTATTTGAGTCTGAGTTAAGGTAATAGAGGCACTGCCACTAGCCCCATCCAACACTGGCACAGACTCAAACATCTTTTGTGCATTGGAACATATTGGAAGATTTTAAAACTATATCTGAGCATTTTAACTAAGGAAACATCCATCAAACAAGTACTCTAAGACGAAGAGGGTGGGGTCTAGGTCTCTGGTTCAGATGATGAGACAGTGTCCCAAGGCAGTAAAGACACCCCCTAGGGCACAGGAGACAGAACCAAGAATTGGCATTCCTAAGAAGAAAAGGTGAAAGGTGGTATTAACTGGAAAACTATGTGATTTTCTGCCCTTTAATTTTATGTCAGATTCTTAGCTATGCTAAGCTTTTCTGAATCGTGTAATAAAATATGTATATAATGAAGTAAAAAAAATCTCACTAGGAAACTTCAGAACGACTTATGCATTATTATCAACCAGATCAGTGTGTTTGGACATCAAGGACATTCTCACAGGAGGTTCTCTGGAAAATGCTAGAGGGAAAATGATGCTTTCTTACCTCTATCTGCCTCCTGTCCTGCTCACCTTCTTTTCTGAGTATAACAAAAATAATAAAACTATACAAAACAATGAAAATGAAACGACGCTGCCATTGAAGCCTTGGAACATCAACCTCTGCTCTTTTTCACTAACTTTATATATGTCTGTCAATATTTCTAATTACCTCAAAACTAGCAAAATATAAAATGATCGTTTTGCTTTGAGTCTCTGAGGTGATTGACATTTTTGTCTATTCTCTCCTTTTTAGAGCCTCCAGTTCCCTTGTATTACTAACAATTTTCTTGCTGACCTCAGTGCATTGTTTTTTACTTTTTTTTCTATGTTGGTCTTCACCGCACATAATAAGACGTTATCAAGCAACCTAGCTTTTCTTACATACAACCTCTGTACTGCTTGAACCCCAATACTTCAGTTGTGTGTTTTCTTTGTCATTGTGCCTACCGAGCATGTGCAATTAAAGTCTCATCAGCATTTAAGTTCAATCCCATTAGTAAGGCACTAAATTCATTGAATTGGAGGCATTTCCTCATTTCCTTCTGTGGTTTAAATATATGTTAATAACTACACTAAAAGTGTAGTATGGGAATGAATTTTAATTTTTATCACAACCCAATTCTTCATAAATAACAAGAGTCCCTTAGTTTAGTGATTTTGATATTGATGGTGGGTTTGGTTTGCCTTGTTTAAATCCTGAATCTGTAGTTTTTGAAGTCGTATCTTTTTAAAGTTACTTATAAACCTCTTGCCAGTCTCTCTACTTCTAACATGAATGTGGCATAGTTTAGAAACTTTATTTAGAAGCTGTTGCCAGTTCAATAGTATTGCGTAATTCTTGGGTGAGGGAGGTTGAAAGGAAAGGGCTGAATGAAGAGAACCATTAATATTTTTCTTGATGTGTGCTTTGAACACATGAAAAGCCAGTGCCTTGTTTTGCAGTTTGAGCAATAAGTAGAGATAAATTTTTGAATGTTTGCACTAAAGGGCCGTATATCCAACAGTTTTCATGAAATCTTCTAAGACTGTGATTCTGAGTAAACATTATCAGAATATCACAATAGCCTAATTTCTGAATAATTACTATCGGCTGTCATTAATAATAAGTACTTCCTGAATCTCCTATCCTCGATTGTAGGTCAGGCACAGTATTACATTGGAGCAATATCTGAAATGTGTCTAAAACATACTTTTAGCTACATACAATGAAAAGTTACTAATTTTTGTTCCAGGAGATTCTGAAATATCACAATTTGTAAATATACTTAAAATTAAAAGGCTTTTAAAAAATTCTATTCACTATGGATTTCATTCTTAAATATGAGTACTCTTGAATTTTTCCAGAAAGTTAGTTGTAACTGAGTGTCACCAAGTAAAGGAGACAGCAGCAGAGACCAGCAAGAAGAGGAAATATTAATGATAATGGTAACAGCTCAACTGAATACATTAATATTCAACCTCCTGATTGCTTTTCTCTGCTGATAATGTATATCACATTCAAATGTAGCTTTCTTCTGCTTTGACACTTTTATAACTTTGCTATATTAGTAGAAAGTTATAGTCTATATTACCCACTTCCTAGAAGAATATAGGAAAACTGCCTGTCACTTATGGGTTTATCCATTGTCATCTCAAATAGGACCAAGTGGTCTGATTTCAAAGTGACAGCTGGTGGTGTCTCTTCCTGATACATGCTAATCCAGTTTTTATTATGGAAAAAACTGCCTGTGCTTTCAGACCTCAAAAGGGAGTTACTAAATGTAATCACTAAGAAGGAACCTTGGGATCGCAAACATAAAAGACTAAAATGAACAGTTTTCTCATTACAGAATGGTTTCCTGATTAAATACAGATTAAGGGCAGGGAAAAATCATTTAGAGACCTAAATAGCATCCTCCATTGTATGTGTACACACAACTTCACAGATATGACATCTTTAAAAGGATGTATGTATAGTAGTTATAAATGTAAGTATACAAAGCTATAGCATTTATTCTGTCTTAATATGGTCAGAAAATATTCTAAGAGTGTGTGAATCAATACTCAATTTCAGGCCATTTCTTGTAAGGGAAAGACTAAGAGAAATAATAGTCATTTAAAGAAAACTTGACTTTAGATTGATTGCTGCAATGAATTTAGTGTATCATTTTAGTGATGTCTGGTGGTACTAGAAAAAATTCTGGACTCTCTCTCTACTGTTCTTTTCCTCACTCTACAAATGAAGAGAGAAGAAAGTTATTTCAAAAGATATGATGGGTAGCATACTGTAACACTGTGAGAGTTGTAGGAATGAGAGAATTTCTTGTGCATGGAGGCGTAGACCCGTGGCCTCTACTTTGGAATCTCGGTGCTGTTTGTGCCATATAACAAACAGTTCTTTCACATTTAACTCCTAGCTGTCAATTGAAAAGGCCACCTAACTATTTCATCAGGCTCTAATTAATAATATACTTCAATAAAATGCAATTCCTTATTCCATAATTTATCAGCATGTTGAATAACATGTCCAGCTCTTATTGCTAGAATAATACAAATATCCTATCTTGGAGAGGACAGAAAGATTGTTTAATTGGTGGAATAGATGTAGAGGGGAATAAAAAAAGCAAATATCCCTTCCCTCAATCTCTAACTGTTGTGGTGTCAATTGTTTTGGACCTCAAATCAGAAAAACAAATAACTGTGCTGGAGTGAAATCGCTTTGCCAAGAGATGACCAGTTGCCAGCCCAATTACCCATCTGACCCCATTTCCAAAGTGTAACTGCTAACAGGTTCCTCATCCTTGGTGTCATTTGTACCCACACAATTCTGGGTACCAAATTTCTTGGCAAACAAAACTCAAGTCAAAGGTCTAGTGGAAATCTCTTTTAAAAATTAGTCATCAGTTTCAGCAACTCTGTTCTTTAGCCAGCCTGTGGATTGCATAAGCACAGACATTTATGTAGAGAAAAATAAAGCACAGATATTCATTTGGGAAGGTAGATCTAATGATGCCTCTACCTACAAGAAAGCAAGGGATAACAGCTGAAAGTTGAAGAAGTCACAATTAATCAATTGGAAGACAAAAGCCTGCACACATGGGTATTGATTTTTATATTTATATATTGTGTCATCATTTATAGTGAATATCCTGGAGAGACTAAGAGAAAGGCATGACCAAAATAACTGGTTGCTTTTGTTTTTTGATCTCTTAGTGCAAGGAACTTTGTGTTCGTTTTCTTAATGTGCCTGTAGTATATTATCGCAACCCAGATAACTTATAAAGGGAAAAGTTTTCTTAGCAATGGTTCCAGAGAAGGAATCCACAATGGTGGGGCAGCAAGGTAGAACCTGACAAGAAAAGGACATTGATCATATTTTCAACTGGAGGCAAAAAGCAAAGAGGCTGAACTGGTAGTGAAATGAAGCAATAAACTTTCAAATCTGCTTCAAGTGATTCCCAAAGGTTCCACAACTTGCCCAAACAGCACCAATATGAGACTATGTGTTCAAATACCTGAAGCTACAGGGTTCATTTCTCATTCAAATCACTAGACTCTACTCACTCCCTACTTCCCCCAGACCCACAGTTATAATATAATGCAAAA
This sequence comes from Myodes glareolus, assembly GCF_982192425.1. Classification (NCBI taxonomy): domain Eukaryota; kingdom Metazoa; phylum Chordata; class Mammalia; order Rodentia; family Cricetidae; genus Myodes; species Myodes glareolus. Next base: position 38,850,709 of record NC_142046.1, on the reverse strand, counting down.
TGCATTTAATCCGATTCCAAAAATTCCAACAATAGTAGTTCTCATCTGACTCCCCTTATTCTTGCCTCTTTCAAGCCTTCAAAGCTAGTCCCACATGGATAATATTGTCATCTTGGGATGCATCTGCACTTTCTTGAAATGCATGTATTTTGCCTTCCAGGAGCAAGAAATGTCTTTTGTTTTCACCAATTGGAAGCTTAGTTGAGTGTGGGGTTGCCCTGAGGGCACCCTTCCTAGTTTTCTAGTGAAAAATAGAAGGCTTCTTTTTGAACAAATCTTAGTAAATATAGCTTCTTTGTTAACACGTGCTTTGAATGAAAATTAAATTTTTTAATGCTCCTTTTCTTTACAAACTATGCATTTTGTATTTATTCCTGCCTCACTTGTTCTATTTCATTTTAGACCCACGTAATAATTATCAATAGCAACCATACTACTGATTACATTTTAATTTCTCTTGAAATTTATTCTACCAAAGATATTTGTTCTTTGCCCTTCTAATTTAGTCTCAGGCAAGTTCTTAGGTCATGGGAAGACAATTACCAGACTATTTGTCCATATACCACAAAAATGGCATCTAACCTAGTTGCTAATACTTTTCTCTTCTAAAAATCCTTGACGCAACCCTCAACTATGCAAATTTCTCTCAGCACTATGATCTTTGAGGTTCCTACTAGAATGGCCTGTTAAACTCTGCTTACAGCATTCAGCTTCTTTTCTAGTTCACATTTCTCCAAGAAACAGTATTGTCAGGTCCTTCTTGGCAACAGACCACTCACTGGTACCCACTGCTATTAGTTGTAGTGGGAAGCTGCTTGTTGGTTCCCAACCATCCAGTTAGCTTAGACCCAAAATAATCACACAGAAACTGTATTAATTAAATCACTGCATTGTCCATTAGCTCTAGCTTCTTATTGGCTAACTTTTAAAAATTAATTTAACTCATTTCTATTAATCTGTCTCTGGCCATATGGCTGTGGCTTACCAGTTAAAATTCTGGCATGTCTCATTCTGGCTGCTCCATGGCTTCTCTCTGACTCCTACCTTCTTCCTTCCAGCATTCAGTTTAGTCTTTCCCACCTACTTAAGTTCCACCCTATGAGGCCAAGGCAGTTTCTTTATTCATTAACCAATAAAAACAACACACAGGCAGAAGGACCTCCCATGCCAATTAGTTACATTTCTATTTCTGTCATAAAACAACCAACTAAGGCAACTTATAGAATACTGGTTTGCAGCCTATGGGCCATGACCCTGTGTGTCTCAAATGACCCATTCACCAGGTTCCCGTGTCAGATACCTTGTTTATCAAACATTTATATTACCATTCATAACAGTAGCAAAATTAGGGCTGCAAAGCAGAAGCAATGAATGTTATGGTTGGGATTCACCACAACATGAAGAGCTGTATTAAAGACTATTAGGAAGGTTGAGAACCACTATGATAGAAGGAAGACTTCTGACTATGGTTCCTGAAGGAAAGTTCTTAAAGGTAGTGAATATGTGGCAGTAGGCATCTGGAGCATGAAGCTAAGCTGTCATATCTTCAGATGGAAACACATACTGTGAGTGAGTCCACTCCAGTAAGCTACTTTCTCCAGTGGGACTCCATGCCCCAATTATTCTACCATCTCCACTGACTGTGGACCATGTGTTGAAATATCTGAGCCTGTGGGAAGCATTTTTCATTCAAATCACCACAACGGTTGATTAGATTTATTGGGTGATGTACTAGATGTAAGGGTGATTAAATAACGGCACTTTTATGCATGCAGAAATATTACATGAGACAAGGACGCAGTAAATAATGAAGTTCCTTTTACATTCTCCATATCCCTGTGCTATTGTTGATAAAATAGCTAAGAGACAGAATAAAAAAGTGTAAATTTAACTTAATTTTGAAATAACATATGAAAATAAGTGAGAAACTTAAAGAAAAATAAAGCAACTCTGGATAAATGCAGTGATTTATACAGTTTCTCTTTTTTTTTTTTAAAAAAAAATGAATGTCTTCAGTTACTTAGAAAGCATCCTCTTTTCTGGGTAAGAGGGGCCTGCCCTCTACAGCAATATTACTATGCAGAATCAGAGGGACTGGATTCCAATGCCAAGAACAAAGTATTCAATAACTTTCTGAACCTCAATTTCCTCATAGATAGGTAGAGTTATTTTAGCAATTTTCACAACTTCATAGTGTGACAGAATTAATATGTGGTACATTGGTTTGTGGCTAGCCAATCATTTGTTTTCTCATCAGGTATTCTTGTTGAAGTCAAGAATGCAATAGAAACAATAACTCATTACCTGTCTCAGAGGCTCTCCTTATAAGCTTAATTTTAACTCTGTAGAAATTCTGAGACATTTCTGCTTCAGGTCTTGTCATAAGTTTCTACCCAATTCCTCTTAGTTTCTCTGTCACTGCTAATAACTCTTTAGCCAAATCAAACTTCATATCTTCTGACTGTTCCATTTTGGTTTTCCAATGGTCAAGTCATTGAACATTCCTGAAGAAACTTCTTTCAGATCCTCTTCCATATCCATCTTGTTTCCAAATTCTGCTATTAAAACCCTGCTTCAAGAATATAATAATACTTAAGAAGAGCTTTTTCTACTGTATTATTAATAGATTCCATATTTTTTCTGAAATATACAACATCCATAAAAAATAAGCCACACAGGTAAAATATCATTCAATGCATTTTTATGAACAATTATTTCATTTATCATCCTGTTGCATAAATAATGTTATTATTATAACTTTAAGTTAAAAAGATACTATTATTTTTAAAGATTAATTTTATATTTGTGTGCATGAGTGTGCAGGTGCATATGTGCCTGAGAGTACAGATGTCAATGAAGGACAGAGAGGAACATCAGATTCACTGGAGCTGGACTTTCAGATCCACGTAATAAGGGTACTGGGAACTGAACTTTGTCCTTCTACAAGACCAGCAAGTGTTTGCAACTTCTATGCTGTCTCTCTGGCCTCAAGTTAGAATATTTTACTATGAAATTATTTACAGTCACTAACATCTCATTATTGAGTTCATTTTGGAGGTAAATTCTTTGAAGGCAATTAATTATTTGAGTAAGCCAAAAAACATTGTGATTTAAAATAACATAATCAACAGAGGAATCTAAAATGGATGAAAGACACTTAAGGAAATGTTCAACATCCTTAGTCATCAGAGAAATGCAAATCATAACAACTCTGAGATTTCATCTTACACCTATAACAATGACCAAGATCAAAAACACTGATGACAACTTATGCTGAAGAGGTTGTGGGGAAAAGAGAACTCTCTGGCATTGCTGGTAAAAATGTAAGCTGGTTCAGCCCCTTTGGATGTCAGTGTGGTGATTTCTCAGAAAATTAGGAGACAGCCTTCCTCAAGACCCAGTAATACCACTTTTGGGTATATATCCAAAAAATGCTCAATCATACCACAAGGACATGTGCTCATCTATGTTATAGTAGCATTGCTTGTCATGGCCGAACCTGTAAACAACCTAAATGCTCCTCAACTGAAGAATGGATAAGGGAAATGTGGTACATTTACACAACGGAGTACTACACAGCAGAAAAAAAATGACATCTTGAATTTTGCAGATAAATGGAAGGTGCTAGAAAACATCATTTTGAGTGAGGCAACCTAGACCCAGAAGGACAATTATCACATGTACTCACTCATAAGTGGTTTTTAAACACAAAGCAAAGAAAACCAGCCTGCAAACCACAATCCCAGAGAACCTAGACAAAAATGAGGACCCTAAAAGAGATATACATGGATCTAATCTACATGGGAAGTAGAAAAAGACAAGATCTTCTGAGTAAATTGGGAGCATGAGGACTTTGGGAGAGGGTTGAAGGGGAGGGGAGAGGTAAGGGGGGGGAGCTGAGAAAAATGTAGAGCTCAGTAAAAATTTTAAAAAGCCACATAAATATGGAAAATAAGAAAATAACACAGTGCTCTTGTGCACAGTAATTTGTTCTGTGGTCCGTTTTTAGTTATCCACCCGTTATCTCTCTCAGAAGTAATCACAGCAACCAGGTCTTATTTATTGTTTATTCCAGAAACAGTGACTCACACACACATTACCACTTATATGTTTATTACATCAAGATAGTTTTTTAAAAATGTATTCTTACATGTGTATTCCTCTACTCCCCCCCAAATAAGAATAGTAGTCTGTAACCTATCCTGTTTTTTAAGAATAAAAAATCATTAAGAAATTTGCAATGTGTTCTGTTTTTTCCCACTAACAGCCTCAGGAATGACAGCATTGTTCAAATATGAAAACCTTCACAAGTATATTTTTAAGTTCACATAACCTCTTCCTAAAGGTGGAGACTGGCCCTGTCTGTGCTTCCAATTCCCCTGGTTGCTTTCTCTCTTAAGTCTGTTCGTTTAATCTGACTAAGCCTTTCTGATGAAGCATTCTTTTTGTTACAGTTTAATGACCTATATCCTTAAAACATTTTAACCTGACGCCTAACTTGTCTGATGCCCACATTGTTACACTAGTTGCTTCTTGGGGGTTGGAGGTGAGTTACAGGGTTATTATCTGATCTGAGGCATGACTTCTATAAAGTATATGTGAGCAAACTTTTATAACGTGATCTTCAGAGGATGGATTTTGATCATTTCCTATTCATTAAGGCCACTAACTTATGTGGAGTGTAGTTCTCTCAGGGCAGGCAATGGGGTTTATTTACACTTTGCTTTCTTGTCTGTCTTTCCCTTCCTTCCTGTTCTACTTTGCACTCCTCAATCCTTTCCTTCCTCCTGATGCTCTGTGTTTTCCCATTGATATTTCTGAAGTTACTCAGTTAAGTGTGTTTTTCTTGATCTTGCTTTTCCTAGTTTTTATCTTTTCCATCTTCATTTTAATTAATTAATAACTAACTAATTAAAGTCCTAGGGATTGAACCCAGGGCTTGGCCATTGATTTGTATGTTATCTACCAAAGAGCTATGTCCCTAGCCCTCAACTTCTACTTCTAAGAATACTATTCTGCTTCAAGCATTATTGTTTTTGCCCTGGCACTAAATTTTCAGACCAGATTAGTTTACATTTCTGCTTACCACTGTACTTACAGTTGATCAGTTGACGTATGTAAAATTATTTTAAAATATTTCTGTGATGTAAATTCATACATACACACATATGTACAAAAATGCATCTCTTTCTTTGTAATTTTACTTAGTATTGTGTTGTAAATTTTTATATGCTTGTAAATTTGTAAACCTGATTTTCCATTGATTTACCATGTTCTGTTTTAGAGCTAGGATGTCTAAGTTTGATTTCTGATTGTCTCAAGCATGGCATTAATGTTTGAGAGAAGGCTTCAATCTTTTTTTGCTAGTTTCTTTATTCATAAACTATGAAAGCTAATACTGTAAGACTGTTATGAAAATAAATGAGTTATTAACAGCACAACACTTAGAGTCATTCAGGGATCCATTCAGTGCTCACTAAAGACTGTTTTTGTTATTATTTTGTATCATTATTGCCATCGTCTGTTGCTACTACTCTTATAATCATTTTTGCCATTATCACTGTCTAATACAACCATCAACAGTATCATCACCATGTCATTAATCACATTTTGGCAGGAATTAGCAGTGTAAGCAGTAGTTTGAAAATTATATCTTTGTAAAATCTTTTTGTTTTATTTCCTTGGAATAGTTGTTAAAAATGGGATTGAAAAACACACATTATGGTTGTCATAGAGCAGGTTTTGACACAGGTTTAGAAGTGTTTTGTTAGGTTAAACATTTCCTCTGCTCCAGTTTCATTATTTTTCAGTCCATGTGTGGATAATGTCTTGGTTTTTGTCTCTTTTGTTTTAATGTCTTTTGTGTGGTTCTTGATTCCATCTGCTTTAGGCCATTAGAGGTATCTACAGCCCTCTCTATCTCTACCTGATAGCTTTGTCTAGTATCCCAGGAGCTTACTTGACCACAGTCATTATAATCTCAAAATGCTTAGTTAATGTTCTCAGGAGGCTACTTCAACTAATCAGTGGAAATGATGAGCGTTAACTCTTTCAAGAACTAATGCAACAAAGAAAGGTACTGGATGGGCAAATACTTCAGCCAGGAGTGGCGGACTGGGGCACTTCCTGTGAACTGTGTAGTGTGACTGTTTTTCTTATTCAGGCGGCTGTGTCTTCAGTTTAGCTCCTCATGAGTAGAGGCTCTATTTTTAGGTTTCTACTCTGTGCATTTTTATTACAGAAAAATCAACATACATTGGAAAATATAGGAAAACAACTACTCTTGCACAAAATCAGTCAATGTCAAGACTTAAAAAATTATTCTCTTTATTCTCTTTTTTATTGTTTATTTACATATTATTTGGATTCAGAGTTAATGATATTCATATTTAGGTTGAGGGCACTTAATATTCCAGGGACTTTTTAGTATGCGTTAATGAAAAATGCTGCAAAACATAGTAAACAATACTGATAATTGATTCATTTATTAGAGGTGCCCAAAACATGAAGAATTTGAATAATTCTAACTTTATCTGACCATCATCATCAGTCTATTTTATTATTAATTATATCTATCTATCTATCTATCTCATCTGTCTATCTATCTATCTATCTATCTGTCTGTCTGTCTGTCTGTCTGTCTATCATCACCTCCTATCATATATATATCACCTTTCTATCTTCTACATCTTTTATTCCTTAATGTTTATTTCCACCACCATCCTTAGTATGTCTACATTATTTAATAAACACTCATAAACACACCATGTTGCTTGTAATTTGACAAAACCTTTATTTGTGAATACTTCTTTTTTGCTCCAATAGTAATGATCCCTTTATGCATACTTATTTTGCTTACCTTTTGCAATATATCCTGGTTGTTCTTCTTTGCTCATATATGTCTGTGCTGTTTAACTTTTTACAAAATCATTCATGGTGAATCTGAATAGTCTCAACAGAACTATTGATGCAATTGCAGAATAGTTTTGACTACTTCATAGTGTTATAGTATGGGAACATATGCGTATGCATATTCTCCTCCGGTGATCATTTGGACTGCTTCAAAATTTTTGTTATTATGAATATTTATAATATTTCTACAAATGTATTTTCTTATTGATCAGAATTTTAAGTTTAATTGGAAAACTTTAACATAAATATAAACATCTATAGTTATAAAAATAAAATTATTTTCATAATTTACAAAAATATCTAATAGTCTATTCACTTACATAGGATATTTACTTAATTAGTTCCTATTTGTAACTTGCCCTCATTTTTTCTATTATAAATAATTAAGTAGAGAACATCTTTGTACCTAAGTATTTTTTATGTTTAAGAGGGTTTAATCGTGATATTTTTGAATTATCAGCAACTGGATGGAGACTAAAAATGTGTGAAGTCTAAGAGGCACCAAATGATATTGCTGTATAAGTTTTAGGACCTCAAATACACAATTACGTTATGCTTCTGTCAACATTATAATAACAGTGACTGTGTTGCTGGAACCATTATGATGTCTGATAGAACACAGTGTCACTTTTTTCTTTTATTGGAGTCTTTCTTCCTTTGAAACAGTGCTATCTTATCCCAGAATGACCTTGAACTCACTGTGTAACTGGTCTTCTTCTTGCACTCTGGTCCTGCTATCTCTGCCTGTCAACCTCGAGGACTACAGGTATGTGCCACCATGTCCAGCTTGTGATTTTCTGGAAAACAAACGTGGGACTTTGTTCCTGCAAAGTATGCACTCCACCAACTGACCCGTGTCTCCAGTCCAACTTTGCACTTATAATAGGTTATAATTCACTTCTGAGATTAAAAGCTTTCATTGAAACAACATTTTATTGAACTCAGTTTGAAAGCCTGCGCTTTCTCCTGTGCAAGCATATGATTTGTGTGTTAGAAATGGCTCGAAGTCCTCTGGAAGAGAACTAATTTATAGGCTTATTTGATTTGGGATCTGTGTAGGCATGTTATAAGAAGGAAAAATGATTAACTTGATTCAGAATCAAATAAAATGAGGTACATAGGGCCATGAATAATTACCATCTTACTGAATTTGAGGTCCTTAACCCTTGATGAGACTTTATTGACTTACCTTGCTCTTAGCCACACGCTATGAAAGAATTAAAAAGCCATTCCACCTTCTTCCCATCCAGAGCTCCATAATCCCTTTAATAATTATTCTTTTAGCTAATAATTGGCAAAAATTAGTCCACCATTGTAGTCTATTTTTAATGAAACAGCACTTCATATGAAATGAACATTATTGTACCTCTTCTTACAGTTAGCTCATCCTGTTGAATCTTCGGGAATGAGAAGTTGGAGAGGTGCTTATTTCTTCTACTCTAGACACCATAAGACAAAGATGATCAAAGTAGAACTTTAGACTGACTAGAGAAACCTTTCTTTATGGTGAGGAATAGTACGAATTTCTACCAATTCTAGATTATTCAATATCTTTTCTGGTTAAAAGACCACAAAGTGATTATAGGTCAAAATATACTGTAATGGCAGATTTTGCCCTTGGCTAGCAGAGTTGTCTCAAAGCTATCTAGCAACCATCCCTTAAATACCACAATTGCTATTAATTTTGGTGTATAAAAATTAGTGGTCAACTAAAAGATAGAATGAATAATATAGAACAAAATAAAGACAAGATAAAAATCAGTGTAGATTATATTCAAGTCACTTAACTTCAAATTTTTATATGGAAGCCATTAATATAAGAAATATGGACAGACCTTTCTCTGTGGTTCAGAATTAAACAGCAGAGAACTCAGGTTGGCAAAGTAAGCAACTAATGCAAGGAAACTAAAAAGTCCAAAGTTCTTATTTTTTAACAATTTTCTACCAATGAGAAATCTGCTTGAAACTGTCAGTATGTACAGTCATATCATAAATATTGGTAATAACCAAATAGCATTACTACAGTGTAGATCTTGTAGCCATCTTGCCTGTTAAAATATCAATTTTTATGTTAATGACGATTGATCAAATTCTTACAAAAATGATTTTAAAATCACATTTCTGATTTAGAAAACATAGGCAGATATAAAGTTGGAACTGTATGATACAAATGCCCAAACCTCTGTGTAAGTTATGTGAACAAAATAATCATTGATAATCGCTTAAAGTCTTATATTTCAGCCATGGCATGAGTAGCAAGAACCAAATTATTCCATCCCAGTTTTTAAAAACACAGGCAACGATTATTAGCAAACATAAAACCCACATAATGTCAGGTAATCGGATGGGTACAAACTAAATTTTGCAATTTTCAAACTAAATTTTGCATAATTCAAACTAAATTATGCAAATTTTCAGTGCATAAAACCATTTTAAAAAGATGATAATTGGTGGTTATAAACAATTTGTGCACTCTGAAAAGAAAATGACACCCAGTAATATTGGAAAGCTACTGAACCCATATCAAAGTAAAAATAGTCTGAATATTATGAGGGAAAGTTGAAACATTTTAAATGACTTAAATATGAAAATATTAGTGAAGAATTGAGATGGGGAAGCCTTCCGTTCTTCACCCAACTAGCGTGTTCTAACTGTAAGGGAGAGAAAGGATACCATTTCATCGATTCCTAATAATATTCTCATTTGGTGGATTTAACTCTGAACCTCAATATGATCTGAACATAACTTTTATGAAATAATACAAAATGATTTTAGGTTAGATTTGGGTAGAAAATAGGCAGGGCCCATTTGGCTGCTACTTTCCTTGGAAGGGAAAAAAATAAAAGCTTTATCTTAATTAAAGTTTAATTAAGGATCACGTTTGGCAGTACTTTTCACACCGATCTACACCAGCAGATTTTCGAGGGCTTAACTTTAGCGTGCAGAAAATCCTCTTTTATTACTCCCAACCTGTTGTAAAAGCTGTTGGCACAGAGCGGTGGTTGCTTCATTCAGACGCCTTGTTTGCCACTGGAAATATCCCAAGTCTCTAGAGATAGCACCACAGTGGTTCAATTTAATATCTGTCCTATCACTACAAGACTCCAGCTCATTATTAATGATACTATTCATTAATTTCTTGTTGGGCTGATGTTGTTATTTATTAAAATATTAAAGAATGCCTCTGGGACACAGGCATAATGAGGGACACCTCAGTTTCATGAGCTGAAGGAATGAATGAACGAACACACTGCGGATTTCCCCACCCTGCGCTACGCCATTCCTTGCTCATTAGTCCTGCTACATCTCTGAGTGACACTGTAAATTCATTTTGTGCTGCGTCCAATCAGAGCAAAATACAAATGCAAGGCCCTTGCTTTTTTTCCCCTAATGAGCCATTCCTATGCAAAATGAGTTGACTACTGTCTACCTCATCTAATCCGCTTATATTTTGGGGAAGGGCTAAGTTGCTTTTACTTATATGGGAAATAAATAGAAGTTGTGTGTTTTCGTCTTTCAGTCGTGCCTTTGGAAAATTTCAACATAACCAATTTTACATTTCAAGAACCTGCCACCATAGTGAACTAAGTCTCAGCAGGGCATTAACCATGTGATCATCGTATTTTAAAAAGCTTAAACAAGCAGTTTGTACACTGCAGTGGTCATTTGATGTGTGTTTGCACACACATTCAGGTGCAGCCTGCAGAAATTCTAAGGATACTTGATGTATTTGCTCACTCTTCTAATACAAGGGTCTTTAAAGACATCCTTGGAGTATGCTCAAATGTGCACGACAGTAGAATCGAGGATATGTGTGAAACGATAGAACCATTTTTCAAATATTTGGGAGAATAAACAGAGCCAGAATACTTTTATTAGAAAGGCATGATGTTATTTTATCATCGTGCTTGTCACTGAATTCACAGGATGAAATCTGCATAACAATTGAGGGGTAGCATCTGAGGGTAAAGTTTTAATTTGGTCTATATGGTTGTTATTTTCTCTCCTGTGCAAATAATTACTTTGGTGAAGAAATACCACACTGTTTTGAAGGGATTAACTGGGCATAATTGCAGCCTGTTTTGATCTTTCTTTTAATAATGGATTCTTTCAATCTATATCTGAACAGGCAGCTTTGTAGGAGTAGTCTCAAAGCTTCTATAGATGCCTATGCAACTTCATTTTTTTGAAATTATACATGATTTTTGTTGAAAAAATCATTATATTTATCTGGTAATATTAAAGGTGTATATTGCAGTGACACCTTTGTTTAAATTAGTGAATTGTGATTGCTCACTCCTTTCTAATAGTTTATATTTTAGTGTATATCTCTTTGAGAATGTGTAGTATTATAGTGGCATTTGCAACATATTTTGTTTTGAAACACTGACAAATTTCATGAAGAATTTTCCTATCCAGTGTGTATAGGTATTCAAATCATTCGTGGAAATAAAGTATAGCTGATAATATTTTACTCCCAGAACCTTAACATATTTGCTTCACAAAACTTGCTTAGAAAGACTCCAGCCTTCATCCCATATTTTTGCCAAGTCCTTATTAGGATGTATAATGTTTTCATAATATGATTTACTAGTATTCCTTACAGTCAAGAAGAGAAAGGGAGTTTATTATTTGCAAGACAACCAGAAGCATAATAGTGATCAAACAGAATGTTAGACTTTCAAGCTAACAATTCAGGAATACTTCCATGGAATTCAATTTTGATAGAAACATTGAGAATCTCTCTCTCTCTCTCTCTCTCTCTCTCTCTCTCTCTCTCTTTCTCTCTCTCTCTCTGTGTGTGTGTGTATGTGTTTTATGAGAGGAGCTGATCACAATAACTAAATTGGAAGAACATAAGAAAATACATTATTCTTACTTTTAGAAGAAATTTAATTTTAATGCCAAAAATGTACTATTTGAAAAAAACGTTCTATGCGAAATCAAATGATAACTACCGAAATGAACGCTAATTATCATAATTACTTTTTGAAGGCAAGTTGAATTCTTTTTGGAAATGAATTTTGGAAATAAATGTTCCAAATTTTATTATTAGCTCAAAACTCTTGGAGTGGAAGGTAAACAAAGACAGCATTTGCCACAGGAAGACTCTGTAGTGTGGTGGGGCTGGGGCCAAGGGATAGAACAACACTGAGAGGGACATTTCTTTATATATCTAGAGATGGGACAGGTGCAAAATTGTGATAGTAAGAGAGACTGTTGAGGACAGTTAAATGTAATTTTCCTTTCAAGATCAATAAAACTTTCTGTATTATGAGATGTTAAGTGGATGGAGATTACGAGATGGAAATCAGTGAAAAACTAATCTTCAGACAAAGGTATAACAGGTCATAAGCACATAGGAATGTTGATGTTGAGGGATGCCATGAACAGGGGCGAAGCACTAAGTAGCAAATACTCCAGCCAATAACAAGGCAGCACCAGTTTCTACATGCAGCACTGCCAGGACCCAACCTTACAGACAAGGTTCACATAATAAAAATATATTTGAGTCTAGATGGTATATCAAATGTCATACTACTTTATGCAATTTCAGCTCCACCATATTTACCACAGGGGTTGATGTTAGGTCCAAAATGTTAGGTAGAAGAGTGATAAAAGCATCCAGAAGACGACAGGGAAAATCACACACTTATACACAAGCACACACATGCACATACACATGCCCACATATGCATTGAAATATAGTTTTAGGGAACATAATCATTGAAATTCTTGGAATCCATTATCCTTGAAAGTAGTTAGACATGATACAAAAAAAATCATTATATCAATATCATAAACAAATATTTTGCCTGTGTGGGTTCATTGTATTAGAACATTACATCACTTTGCTTTCCATGAGAAATATCTATTTACTGTTCTTTGTCTTCAAAGCTTTGAAAGTGTACATCACAAAGAATTACTTTATGAGGAACAAAATAGATTCCTTGCTGAGATATGTGCCAAATTAAGTGGTATTTTCTTAGTGACACTTTATTATAACTAAATAATGATTGTTGAACTGAGTTGTGTTTTGAGATTTTTCATATGTGAAGATCATGGAATTTCGTTTGTCATGTAAACTTAACCCTTAAGATTAAGCAATGGGTAGAAGATAGAATTTGTTGAAAATAGCTGATCAGTATCTTTGCTAATTTCCATAGGATTAGTTTGAACACCTGAAGTTAAAGGGGTCATTCCCTAAGCTGTCATCTCCTAATATTTTTCAGATAGACAGGGCCACAGGGCAGACTGACAACTTGCTCATCTTTGCCTTTCACATGTTGGAAGGAGTGGCTGTCTGCCTCCTCTGCACTAGCATTCCTGTTTCCATGATGACTAGTGCTTTCATTGTACACTTTTATTTAGTTTAATAGGGTATTTCTTTTATTGCATATTTTTTAATTATTAATATTTTATTTTACATGTTGGATATTATTGGGTTGTCTGTGTACTACATGTGTGATTGTTGCCTACAGAGGCCCCGAATACACCTGGAACTGGAGTGACAGACAACTGTGAACTTTTATGTAGGTGCTGAGTAATGGAAACTGTATATTCAGGACTCTTAACTGCTGAACATTTTGTTTGGCCTCTGTTGGAAGCATTTCAATACTGCCTTCCCTTATACTTCTCTGGAGTCATGCATGTTTATGCTGAGCACAATCCCGTCATAACTTTCCCCTTTTGACTGATGCATTTTTATTTTCAAGGACATAGTTTTCCTTCCCCTTCATTGTAAAGATGTTCTTCTCAGTCATAGTTTTGGTACTTTGAGTTTAAGCTCATCCTAATTCTTTCTTTTTTTACAATTTTTTTTATTAAATTATAAAAGTTTCCATTTCAGCCCCTCCTCCCAACACCCTCCCACTCCCCCCACTCCCTCTCCTCCTCCCTCTCCATCCCCTAAAGCAGTCAGGGTTTCCTGCCCTATGGGAAGTTCAAGTTCCTCCCCCCTCCCTCCAGGTCCACGGAAGGTGAGAGTCCAAACAGACTGGAGCGCCAAAATCCAGTATATGCAGAAGAAGCAAGTCCCAGTGTCATTGTCAATGGCTTTTCAAAAAGGCTCCAGGCCAGCCACATTTAGAGAATCTGGTTGGATCACGTCCTCGTTCAGTCCCAGTCCAACAGGCCTTGGTGAACTCTCATTATATCAGTCCCCTTGTATCAGTGGGTGCTCGCATCCCTCGCAGTCCTGATTACTTTTTTTATTTTCTTCATCCTTCTGTTCCTCATTTGGATCGTGGAGTGCTCAGTTCGGTGTTCCAATATGGGTCTCCATCTGTATCGCCATCCAACGTCGGATGAAGGTTTCCTCTGCCCTTGCCTTCTTTGCTCACGTTCTCTTTCCTTCTGCTTCTCATTTGGACCTAGGGAGCTAGGTCCAGTGTTCCAGCGTGGTTCTCCGCCTCCATCTCCATCCATCACCGGATGAGGGTTCTATGGTGACATGCAAAATATTGATCAGTATGGTTGTGGGCCACGGCCGGTTCAGGCACCCTCTCCTCTGTGCTCCATTATTCCCCCTTTCCCTTCTTTCAAATTGCATTCTATCATCTCTATTAAAATCTACCCAAGAGTCTAACTAGTTTCCTACCTTCTTTGAGTATTCCAGTTTAAAGACTTGTATATGCATATTCAATGCCAGTATCCACATATGAGAGAGACCTTGCAGCATTTGTCTTTCCGGGTCTGTTTTATATCACTCAAGATGATCATTTGAGGCTCTATACATTTCCCAGAAATTTAATTTCTATCTCCTGGATTTGTGAATAGAAAAGGGGTGAAATGGATAAGCAATTATCTCTGGGTTACGGTATACAATTCTTCAAGACTATACACAGGAGTGATATAGCTGGGTCATATGGACAATCTATTTCTAGATTTCTAAGAGATCTTGATACTGACTTCTAAATGACTTCACCTGATTTCACTCCTTACAGACACTCATTCAGTGTTTGTTCTCTTAATTTTTTTTTATCTTAGTGATTCTGACTAAGATAAAATGAAACCTCAAAGGAGTTTTAATTTACATTTCCCTGATGCCTAGAAATTTTGAGTATTATAAAAGTATTTCTCTGCTGCTTGTACTGGCTTTTTGGAACCCACTCTCTTTAGAGGGATACCTTCCTCAGCCTAGATATAGTAGGGAGGGTCTTGGTCCTGCTTCAAAGAAATGTGCTAGACTTTGTTGACTCCCCATGGGAAGCCTTACTCTGTCTGAGGAGTGGATGGTGGTGTGGTGAGAGGTAAGGTGGAGGGAATGAAAGGAGGGGAGGGAGTGGAAACTAGGATTGGTATGCAAAATGAGGAAACAGTTTTTCTAAATAAAACAAATCTGCAAAGAAAACAAAAAAAAAGCATTTCTCTGCTGCTTCTATTTTTTTTTATTTTAAGAACTGTTAGTTTAAAAACTGTTCAGTTCCATGATCCATTTAATATTTTGGGTTTTCTTTTTTGTTTGCTGTTTTAGGAGCTTGGAATATTTTGGGGGTAGTTGTTTTCATCCTACAGACGCTAACCCTCTGTCAGCTGTATAGATGGAAAATACTTTCTTTCCTATTATTTAGGTTGCCTCTTCACTTGCCTAATGATGTCCTTTGCTGTACAAAAGCATCTTGGTTTTACCAAGTCTCATTTATCAATAGTTTGTCTTAATTCCTGTGCTTTCAAAAAGCTCCTTCCCATTATGATAAATTGAAGTATATTAACTTCTTTCTACACAACAGATTCAGGATACAGGTCTTTTATGGAGGTTCTTGATCCAATGTGAACTGATCTATATGCAGAATGAGAAATAAAGACCTTGCGTCATTCTTGTTTATATAGTGTCTAGTTTGTTTAGCATTATTTCTGGAACATGCTGTCTTTATTTCCGTGTGTGTGTGTGTGTGTGTGTGTGTGTGTGTGTGTGTAACTCTGTAAAAAATCACATGTAGAATTATGAGCTTAAACATTTTTTCCTTGATACAATTTTTTTACATTTAAAATTATTTATTTATTTATTTATTAAAAATTTCCACCTCTTCCCCTCCTCCCTTTTTCTTCCCCCTCCCCAACTCCCCCTCCCTACCTCCCTCTCCCCACCTCTCCCTCTCTCTCTACTCTTAAGAGCAGTCAGGGTTCCCTGCCCCGTGGGAAGTCCAAGGTCCTCCCCCATCCATACAGGTCTTTAAAGGTGAACATCCAAACAAACCAGGCTCCCACAAAGTTAGTCTATGCAGTAGAATTAAATCCCAATGTCATTGTCCTTGGCTTCTCAGTCAGCCTTCATTGCCAGCCACGTTCAGAGTGTCCATTTTGATCACATGCTCCATCACTCCCAGTCCAGCTGGCCTTGGTGAGCTCCCATTAGATCAGTCCCACTGTCTCAGTGGGTGGATGTACCCCTTGTGATCCTGACTTCCTTGCTCACGTTCTCCCTCCTTCTGCTCCTCATTTGGACCTAGGGAGCTAAGTCCAGTGCTCCAATGTGGGACTCTGTCTCTATCTCCATCCACTCAGTCAGGGAGATTTCTGGCCAGCAAGGGGCACTGACCCTTGATACGATTTTATTGGTCAATGTATCTGCTTTTATGCCTTTACCATGTTATCTCTACTATGATGGCTTAGTAGTATAACTTGAATTTAGGAACGGTGGGGCTCATACCTCATACTGTCAACTGGGCCAAAAACCCTTGGCTGAGTAGGTCTTAGATCCTAGGGAAGATACTATTGCAATTGTTTTGAATTAAAACGTAGTATTAAACTGTCCCCTAAGAAACTATTTTTATGCCCATATACTAGTGAACCTCTCACTCTCTTTATCTCTCTCTCTCTCTTGATATTTTGATACAGGGTTTTTCTGTATGACAGTCCTGACTGTTCTGTAACTTGTACTGTACACCAGTCTGGCTTCAAACTCACTGAGATTTGCCTGGCTTTGTCTCCCAAGTGCTGGGATTAAAGGTGTGTGCCACCACATTAGTGACTCTCTTAATCCTTTTTGAGAAGCTTCTTTTTCTTTAATAGGTGATGATGAGCACAGAGACCCACAACTTTTAACATCTAAATAAGAGACTATGAAATATTTGGTCCTGAATGAGACATCTGCAGCATACCTCCTTCCCCTAAGGTTCAGGGCCAGAAGGCAGAAAGACTATAAGAGACTAAGGTACTGAACGACTGTAGATAAAGTGTTTGGATCACATGACATTGCACATATGAACTCACAGTGTCTTTGATTCCATGCACAATACCTGGACAGATCAAGACTTCTAAAATCCCACAACGGATGTAAGAGTAGTTCTCAAAAATCTCCTTTTTAGTTGGGATACTGTTGGCAACTGATGGTTGCTAGAAGAGAAAGAATAGATTTTTGTCAGGGATGCAATCGCTGAGATGCTACCCATGCTTAGTAGATAATTTTGCACTGATGTTCATACTGGCAGCACTAAATAGATGCTGGGTTAAAAAACACAGCATATGATTTTTAGGAAGGAAAAACAGTGTGGAAAATAGAGAAATAATTAGAGGAAAGGGTCTGTGGGTTATATTGGTATGAAATTCTGAACGAGCACGTGATCCAACCAGAGTCTCTGAATGTGGCCGGATTTTCTGAATGTGGCTGGCTCCGGGTCTTTCTGAAAAGCCATTGACAATGGCACTGGGACTTGTTTCCTCTGAATATACTGGATTTTTGGGATCCAGTCTGTTTGGATGCTCACCTTCCTGGACCTAGAGGAAGCGGGGAGGAACTTGAACTTCCCACAGGGCAGGAAACCCTGACTGCACTTAGGGATGGAGAGGGAGGAGGAGAGGGAGTGGGGGGAATGGGAGGGTGTTGGGAGGAGGGGTGGAAATGGAAACTTTTATAAATTAATAAACTTTAAAATATATATATATATATATATGAAAAAATATATAAACATCAGTATTTATTCTGTGGGCATTGTTAGTAGAAATGATAGCTGGTTTGTTACATCCTTTCCCTTTCCTTTTGAGAAAGGAACTCACTCTGTAGCTCAAAATCACCTTGACTTTGTGGTATTCCTCTTGCCCCAGGTTTCTGAGTTCTGAAATTATAGAGATGAATCACAATGCCCAGCATGTTGTTGCATCATTTAAGGCAAGTGTCTGTTCTCTTGAGTAGTAATGAATTTCATTGAAATTATTAAGAGAAACTTTTTCAAATGATTATATAGAATAGAATACTATATGGTCTGATTTTATTTGATATAGAAAAACATGGTTCCCAGTTTTTCCATTTATACAAATATTCATTAAAAGTTTGGTATTTGATAGGGAGAAAGAGAATTGAAGATAAACAAGATATGTTTGTGCCCTTACAGAAATTATAGTAAAACAATTGACCTATTATATGTAATCACCCATCCTATTGTAATATCAGATAATTGGGTATCATAAGGTATGAACAAATTTTCTTGTGGCAGAGGCATGTTTTCTACAACCTATACTTTCTATAACCAGAATGCTTTCTTGAGATTCTCATGGATTTCAAGCTGAGGTCAACTTGACTACATAATGAGATCCCTATGCTAATAAACACAGCACAAGAGAAGCATTCTGGAAATTCTGAGGAAGGGAAGACCCAAAGAAAGTTCGCTTGTGGAGTAGTCAGGGCACCTTCCTGGGATGTGCATTCCAAATGGTCTTTGCACAATGTCTAGAATGTGGGCACACTGAGACAGGGCAGAGGGATTTTCAAATGGGTTACATATTGGGGCAAAATCAGAAGGGACAAAGTAGGACCATGAAAGGAAGTTTTTCCAGTTGTCTGAATTGTAGGATGAGGAGCACTCATGATAAGATAGAATGGGATGCTGTGACTTATTCCAACATCCCACATCAGGATTTGCTTTCAACTTCAGCGAACTGGTTGGGAAGACACTGTGTTCCCTGAAGTCAAATCATTTTCTTTCACCTCGAGCACATTAGAGGAAAGATACACACAGACATGAGGGCTGCCCCTCCTTCCCACAGAGATTTCTAGAGAAGGTCTCCCAGATTCAAACCTGAAATTTAAAAACATAACCTTCCACAGAAAGCAGTGTGGGAGATGTTTTTAAATACTAGCACCAGCCCTCTGGGTAGAACTTTCCTTCCTTGTTCTGCATGAACTCCGTTCAGCAGTTGGAGACTACATTCAGGGACCACACTCCCTATGTCTGAAGTACACTTTTGAACTGTTTCCTGAGGGTGGATGCTCATTCCACAGTGTCAATAAAGGAGCAATTGCATGTTAAGAACTACCCGGCTACAAACTAAAGAAATTGTTAATGCTGTTTGACTTGTTTGTTTTGTTATATAAAATCAGGAGAAATCAGTTTTATAAGAGAAATAAAATTGCGATTATTATAATTGAATGCTTTTGAACGACTACGGTTAATGCCTCAGGGAATGTATTGTGAGGGTCGGAGACGCTTGGGGAGGGGAAACGTTTATAACCTCAGCACCTATTAGGATTGGGAAATGCTTCTAAGGGCCATTTGCCTTAAGTTAAAGCTGAGGTTATTAAGGCTCACTTAGCAGATGCATTTTACCACGATTTTCTAGAATGCTATGGTGAGATGACAAATTTCTCATTTATAAAACCAGGACAGAATGCTAGAAGGCCATGAACCACACTCTAGAAACACATACGGAGTCCCCCTTCACCTGGAATTTGATTGTCAGAGACATCTCAGAGTACTCAAGCTTGTTTTATACAATGAATCTTCCTATGCTTCTTACTTATCTTGTCTTTTTTTCCCCTATTACTAAGAGATTTTGTTGGGTGACTCTCAGAAACATGTGAAATGTTGTGGATAACTAACGACATTAGCCGTTTTGGTGTGGTTTGTTTTTCACCAACAGTATGAAAGAAATAAATACTTTCAAAGTCCTTTCATGGAGGTTTCATTTTTACCTTAAATAATGAAGTTCATGCTTAATTTAAAATCAAAAGCAATCTTTCAATTTAAGTTATTCAAGTACTGCATTTATCAACGTTCTCTAGAGGAACAGATTGGCAGAATGTATGTGTATATTCAAATCTGACTCACTGAATGACTTGTTCAGTAGGGTCTGGGTAGTCTCACAGCACTATCCTTGCCTAGGAGAGGCTGAGAATCAGGAACCACTCCTTACCTCAAATTGGATGTCTTGAAAGCTCCAGTCTGACAGTGGAAGCCTAGAGAGCCCCTTGTCTCCTTCAGCCCATGTCAGAACACTTAAGAAGTCAGGGTTTGGCATCTGTGATGGAATTCAGTAGCTATAATGGCAGTAGCAGGGAGTAAAACTCCTGAACAGGGTGGAAAATACCCCAGTGAATTGTGAAAGTCAGCAGGCAAATAGTAGAAGTTTTTTCCTAGGACCTTGAATTAATTGCTTTCCTGTTGCTGTGAAGCAATATTCTGACCAAACCTACTTAAGGATGAAGGGTTTATTTTGATTTTTGGTTCTAGATGGAGAGAGTTCACAGGAAAGCTGGCCTCAAGGGCAAGAAGCAGAACACCCCCACTTTCCATTTTCACACAGAAAGCAGAGAAAGAGCAAAATGGGGAATCGGGCTCCTCGCTCTCAAGTCACACAATGCAGTGTTAATATTCATCATGTTTCTACCTCCTTGAGTTTCCAGAGCCTCCCAGATATGAACCTATGGGGGATATTTCTCACTAAACCATTACCGACCTCCTTAGTTCTGGGTAGCAACTAGAAGAAGCTGTGTGTGTGTGTGTGTGCCCATAGGTTTGTCTCTTGTTTCTGGACCCAATCAAATTGATAATCAAGGTTGACTGTAGACAGAGACTGCTTGTTTGTTACCTGGTCACCCAGTCATGAAATAATCACACAGAAACTGTATTAATTATAACACTGATTGGCCAATCACTTAAGTGTATTGCTAGCTAGCTCTTATATCTTAAACTAACCCATTCCTATTATTTTGTATTTTACCACAAAGCTCATGGCAGTATTTTGTTTTTTTTACCAGTATTGACATGTGGGCATCTTTTTTCCACCAGTGTCTACATGGCCTCTCCCTGACTCTACCTTCTTTCCTCCTCTATCTGCTTGGAATTCCTACCTTGATTTATTCTGCTAAGCTACTGGCCGAAACAGCTTTATTCATTAGCCAATAAAAGCAACACATATGCAGAAGGATTTCCCATACCAGCTGACCATCACAAGTATGATAAATAATATCTTAGAATTATTTGTAGATTTGAACTGTTAGCTTGAACTATTTTTACACATTGAAGCTATTTTATTAATGTACATTGATTATACAATAATGGATTTCATTATGCAATTTTCATACATGTACAATAGATACTTGATATGCCTACCCCATACCCCAAATCATCCTTCTTTACCCTTATTGGTCACCTTTCTATTATCTAATAATATTGTCAACTTTTATTTTTTGCTTTTTAAAAATTCTTCACATGAGAAATAACTTGCTACTTGTCTTTCTGACTCTGCCTTATTTTATTTAACATAGAAATCTCCAGATTTATTCCCTTTTCTTTAAGATATGATTTTATTATTAGTTATTTTTCTTGATTGAATAATACCCAGCTGTGGAATTATGAAAAGGTAAAAATTGTGATGTACTGTTAAATACTTAGACTTCTGTACTTGCTAACTATACAAGCTCAACCTAATTGGGAGAATTCCTATTGGTGCATAGGAATTAAGATGGGATGTGTTTTTTTATTGATAGATATAGCAAGGTGCACAAAGTTCTGCAGAATGCAAAGACTAATCAGAATACCCCGTATTCTGTGGAGTAAAACACTCACTAAATGAATACATGTGATATGTTCTCATGTTAAAATTAATGTAAAATTCATCCCTTTTAATATATGGCTTGAAATTTGTTATCTATACTTATTTGTGCAAGTGTGGAGGTCACAGGTCAGTTTGTGGGAGTTGTTTCTCTTCTTCTGCCACGTGGATCACAGAGATTGAAGTTCCATGGTGAAGCTTGGTGGCAGGCGCATATATCTGCTGAGCCCTCTTACCAGCCCATGCACAGCTTTAAAAAAATAGTTTTATAATTATAAGCACATCAATGACAGAAGAGTCTGCTTGGTGTTCATCATCTTCAAGTCTCTTTCAAGCAGCTGTCTGGTGACCACTAATTGATGTTCTGTCACAAAGGTCTTATTGCTGTAGAATCTTATGTAGCTGGAGTCATTATGAAACTGATTTTGCAAGTCTGGAGGTTCGGGCAACTCAATTTTGGCATTCAAGTTTTTGCGGAGTTTGATTCCTCCACCCATCCACTGGGTTAATATTTGGAGGCAGGTTGCTGTGTTACAAGGTCAGGCTATGTTTAATGTAGTGGAATGTCAGGCATGCTTCAAAAGGAGCTATTTCACATTTCCACCATACCTGAATGCTCTGCCTATTTATTAACACCATTCCATATTCTCAGAAGGCAGGCCTTGGTGACTCATCACTATTGCTGTTATTACTATTTACATTTTTGTCATTATGATGGGGTGGAAAGGTACCTAATTTTGGATTTTTTTCTTTTGCTGGTGATCTCAATGGTACCTCACACTTGCCTCCCTCACTGAAGTGTATCCCTTGTTCCACTGTGATTTTATGTAGCGGTTCCCTTCAATTAGTGATGCTTGACATCTTTTCATGACCTTTTTGTTCCTCTACATATTTCTCATTGGTGAAATCTCTTTCAAATCATTTATCAAATTAAAAAAAATTACCTTTTCAAATAATTTCAAGTTTGTATAAAAAGCAATAGGTTTTATACCTTGTTTCTTTTTATTTTGGTGATTATAGTATAATTTGGGGGGGATTATAGTATAATTACAATATTTCTTCCTTCTCTTTCCTCCATGTAAGCTAGCCGGGCAGACAAGATGAACAATCAGCCTCTTACAACAATAACCACACAGAAATTGTATTAATTAAAACACTGCTTGGCCCATTTGCTCTAGCCTCTTATTGGCTAAGTCTCACATCTTGATTTAACCCATTTCTATTTATCTGTATATCACCACATGGCAGTGGCTTACTGGGAAATATTCTATCTGATGGTGTCTGTCTCAGGTGGAAGACCATGGCTTCTCTCTCTCTGCCCTTCTTCCTCCCAGTATTCAGTTCTGTTTTCTTCCCACCTACCTAAGTTCTGCCTTATCAAAAGTCCAAGGCAGTTTCCTTATTCATTAACCAAAGAAAGCAACACATAAACAGAAGGACCTCCTACACCAGCTATCTTTTCTATTATAGTTGTAGTTTATTATGTTTAATATCTATGACTCAATATGTAGATGAGAATGACCTTGAAGTTATATCCCTCTTTCCTCTACCTTCAGAGTGCTGGTACTGCAGGTGAAGGCCAGCACTGTATGTGGTCTCAGGATTGGACCAAGGATTCATGCATGTTAGGCTGGCCTTGGACCCACTGAACCGTACCTTAGGGCCTTTTTTGTTTCCTTGCTACCATAAATTCTAACTGGGGTGCAATGCAGCTGGAAAGTGGTTATAATTAGCAATTCATTCATGACCAAAGATGTTGAACCCTTTTCTAACATTAATTGGGAAATTTGTCAATAGTTTTATTTTTTGTGTGTCCTCATCCAATTTGGGGATCAGAGTAATACTTGTCTCGTAGAATGATTTTTGCCATATCTCTTCATTTTCTATTTTTGGAGCAGTGTTGAGAAGTATTGGTATGGTGATTTGTGTAACAATGCTTCCCATTGGCTCACATATTTGTAGTCTTGGTTCCCAGTTGTAAATTATTTGAAAGAATTAGGAGTTGTGGTCTTATTGGAGGAGGTACATTCTTGTGGGTGGGCTTTGAGGTTGGAAAAGCCCAAGGCAAGCTCAATCTCTCTCTTACTGCTGCCTGAGAATTAGGATGTAAAGCCCCCAGATACTTCTGCACTGTGCCTAGCTGTATGTTCATGCTTTCTGCCATGATAATGATGGACTAAGCCTCTGAATCTATAAACAAGCTTTGAATTAAATGCCTTCTTTTAAAAGTTGTCTTGGTCATGGTGTGTCTTCACAGCTATGGAACTGTTACTAAGAAAATTGGCATTCAGCAGCAGCAGCAGTACCATGAGGACAAGGAGGAAGTGAACAGAGGTGAGAATCTACTTCCTTCTGAAATACCCTGTTTTAATCTTGGCTGCTCCCAGAAGGTATCCCTGACAACATGAGGCAAGTCTTCCCACATCCATCAAAACAGTCAGGACACTTCTTCAGGTGGGGATCCCTGCTCAAGTGATTCTAATATGTGACAAGCTGACATTAATGCCAATCATAACTTCTTCATTAGATGTTTGGTAGAATACAGCAGTAAATCAACACAGCCTTAAACTTCCCTTGCTGGGAGACTTTTTATTATTGCTTCTATCTCATCATTCATCACTAATCTGCTAAATTGTTCATATCGTCTTGGTTTGATTTTGGTAGGTCATCTGTGTTTGATTTATCTCCCCGCCCCTTTAGATTATCTGAGTTTTTTGAATGTACATTTTCAAATATCACTCAATGATTCTCTGAATATGATCGGAAACTATTATAATGCTCTGTTTTATGTCCAGTGTTATTAATCTGGGTTTCCTTCTTTTCTTGGTTTGGCCAGAGTTTGTCAGTCTTTTTTGGCAGTTTCTGTGCATTGTCCTTTTCATCTCTGTATCCATCCTCATCTCTATTTCATTACTTCCTGGCCTTTAACATTTCTATTATTTCTTATCATTTAATGATTTTTGGAATAAGATTGTTCTTGTTTTCATAGGATGTGAAGGTACAATATTAACTTGTTTATTCGAAATCTTTCTGCTTTTTCAATCTCTTTGTGTGTATGTATGAGTTTGTGTGGGGAGGCGTGTGTATGGACATGCACAATTTGCATGTGTAATCTAGTACACAGCTTCTACTGATTGTCTTCCCTTCTTAACCTCATTTTGACACAATGTGTGCCAGGCCATTAAGCTGCTGGGAATTCTGTCTCTCTCCTCTATCTCTCAACAAGTTTATGGGATTACAGTCCTACACTCTTGTGCTTCACTTTTATCTGGGTTCTGGGGATCCAAACTCAGAGGCATTCTTGGGTGTCAAGTGTTTTAGCTACTAAGCCATCTCCCCAGTCCTCCATCTGATCTTTTAACATAAATTTGCTGAATTAAAAACTTTTATAATTGCCTGAAATGTATCGTTAAGTTTCTGGTAAGTTATCCTTTCAGTTTTATATAATTCTTGGAATTTAAAATCCATGCACGCCCCCCATTCTTTCAAGAGTATATCATTCACTCTCTGAGCATTTGTGTAGTTTCTGTGGTTTCTCTCACTATTGATTTCTAATTTTATTTCACTATGATACCATAAGATACAAGGAGTTATTTCAGTTGTTTTGTGGTTCTTAAGGCAGTTTTGTGGCCAATGATCTGAGCAGTTTTATGGAAAGTGCTGTTGGCCACGAGGAGAGTGTATAGTCTGCGTCTGTTGGATGGAATATTCTGTAGATTCTGCTAAATCCACTTGATGTGCAACCATGCTGATTTCCAGTTTGGATGACCTATGTACTGATGATAGCTGTGTGTTGAAGTCTCCCGCTATCATTGTATCTGGATGTATCTGACCTTTCGTATCTTTTAGTGTTTGCTTTATGAAATTGGGACCCCTAACAGCCATTGCATAAATATTTACAATTGTTTTATGTTCTTGATGAAATGTTCCCTTTATTAATATGTAATGACTTCCTTTTTTTTTCTCTTTCCCTGTTTTTGTTCCCTACTTTATCAGAATAGTGACACAAGTTTGTTTTGTTGGGTAGGTTGTTGTCCCTGGACTCTCAAAACATCTTTGTCAATGAGGTGTGTTTAAGAAAGAAAACAAATAATTATACTTTTCTTTTTAAAAATTCAGACAGCTATTGTCCATGTACTAAACTATGAGTGAGCTATTTTTCAGAGTGGTTTATTATTTACTACGCTTTTGTTGGTTGCTGTTCTAGTTATGACTTAGTATCAAAAGTATATCTAGAAATGATTGTGATTTTCTTTTTCTAGTCTGTAGACTACCACTGTGCTCAAGTGATAATGTCATTTGCTATACAGAAACTTTTTTGCTTCATGAACCCCATTTATTAATTGCTGGTCTTAATGCCTGTGTTATTGGTGTCCTGTTCGGAAAATCTTATCTGGTGCCAATGAGTCCAAGCTTGTTTTCTACTCTCTTCTATCAGATTCAGAGAACATGGTCTTATGTTGATGTCCTTGGTCCGTTTGAAGTTAAGTTTTTTGCAATGGAATAGACATAGATTTATCTTCACTCTTCTACTTGGAGTTTTTCTGTTTGAGCATCTCCATTTGTTGAAGATGCTATCTTATTTCTGGAATGTACTTTTGACTTCTTTGTCAAAAAAATCAGGTGCCCATAGCTTTGTGAAATTATGTCTGTACTTTCGATTCTATCCCACTAAACAACAAATCTATTGTTATGCTAATACTATGCTGATTTTATTATTATAAATTTGTAATACATCTTGGAATCTGGAAGGTAATTCTCCCAGTATTTATGTTATTCTTCAGAATTGCTTTGGTGATTTATCCTTCATTTTCTGTGCTTTCATATTAAGTTGAAGATTTTTCTTTCAAATTTTGTAGAGACATATGTTGGAACCTTGGCTTAGATTTTATTTAATGTATTTCTTCCATTTTTTAATCTCTTTGGTTAAGTATATTATATGATTTTAGATGATGCATTAAGTTTTTTATTTCCAGCATTTTAATATTTTTTTAATTTTCACTTTTCTTGTGGAATTTTATTTTACTCTGATGATATTATGCTGCTGACTTTGCTCTCTAGGGCCTGTGTTAAATTCATCTGTTTGTTTGTATCCTTTTCCAGGGCATTAATCATGTTTCCTCAGAAGAAAGCTGAGGTCTTTAACTGTCATTTTATCCATATCAGTATCTGTGAATTTGTTAGTTGACATATATAGTTAGTTAGTTAGCTAGTTAGTTAGTTAGTTAGTTAGTGTGGGGGGGTAGGGAACAGATCAAGTTGCCTAGGATTTTTTTCTTCTTTGCATTTCTATGTTGTGATCTACACATCTCTTGATTTAGATTTGTTGCAGGGTTTCTGGGTGGGAGTCTCTATTAGACATCCATTGCTATCTAGTACTACTCAATAAGCAGAAAATAAACTGATACAATAGCTACAATACAAAACCAGAAAAGATTACAATATACTTAAAATCAGCTATAGCTCACTAATACACCACCAATAACCACAGATTTTAAAATGGTAAACCAACATAGAACTAACTATGAAGTCAGACATTATTTAGGGTAAGAGTGAATGAAGTTGAGGAAAGAGACAGGGCAAGAGAGGAAGTAAGGCTAAAGAGATGAAAGGTAGCAGGGCACTGGAGAGCAAAGCTATATATTTTTTTTATACCTTTACTGTTTCTCAAAGAGGCAGTCACCAATCCACCATATTACTCATAAATTATGGAGAATGTATATTTCCTTCCTAAGCTTTTTGTTGTTATGTTTCATTCATTTTTATTTCATGAACACAAGTGTTTTATGTGTATGTACGTATGCATGTGTACCGTGTGTTTCTGGTATTTTTGGAGTGCAGACGAGGGTATCATATCCCCTGGAATGACAATTGTTCCAGGTGGTCATTAGCCACCATGGAAGAGTTGGGGAAACAAAACCAGGTCCTCGATCAGAGCAGACAGTGCTTTTAACTCTCTTCATGCTCCTTACTATAAACTTTTAAGAATTATATAGTGTGGCTAGTATATTTGATCAGGATGTGATTTTCATAGGATTTCTCCTAGCTTGTGTTATATATTTTAAATTAATTTTTCATTCTTTGAAGCTCAAACATATTCAATGTTGGTGAAATCCAAGTTACTATTTTTTAAAAATTATTTAGAAGTATAAAAATTCTGAGTTATTTCACAAAGCAAAAGACAATGGAAAATTGTTCATTATTTTATTTGAAAACAATTTATTTGATATCTTTTCTAAGTTTTAAAATTCTTCTTCTTCTTTTTCTTCTCCTCTTCCTCCTCCTCCTCCTCCTCCTCCTCCTCCTCCTCCTCCTCCTCCTCCTCCTCCTCCTCCTCCTCCTCCTCTTCTTCTTCTTCTTCTTCTTCTTCTTCTTCTTCGCCTCCACCTCCTCCTTCTTGCCTTCTCCTTCTTCTCCTCCTCCTTCTTCTTTATCTTTTTTAAGACAAAGTTTCTTTGTGTAACAACCCCAACTGTCCTAAAACTTGCTTCATAAACCAGATTGGCCTCGAACTCATAAGAGATCAGATAGCCTCTGCCTCCTGAGTGTTAAGGTTAAATCATGCCCCATTTAGAATTTCAAAACACCTGCCATATGAAATTCTTAAGTAAGCTTGTTTTGTTTGTATTGTAAGACATATTGTTTCTAAAAACTGCACTTATAATTATAAATAATGAGTGCTTTTATTCATTAAAAATGGGTCAGGTTTCAGAACTGTAACTGAAATTTAATATTCTCTTTCAGTTAATCATTTTTATGGTTTAGAAAATTTTTAAACTTTAATATTGGTCTTTGAATTTAGATATTATAAATGCAGTAAAAAATTAGCATATTGTTTTGAATATTTTAATTCATAAACAGTTGCATAGTATATTAAAATTATATTTTTAGTATATAATATTTATGTTGAGAATGGATTATTTCAAACATTAGATTTAATTATTTAAACTCAAAGTTTGAGACACTGTATTTTTTTAAATCTTTCAGTTTAAGTTGGAAAATTTGAGATTTCAACATTTACTGTTAATAAAGAAAAAATTACAAATAATAGCGATTGTACATTATCTGAAAATTCATCCCTTACAGATTGAAGTTTATTTTCTGTTTTCATTTGCTGTTAGTGTCCCAGATGCTACGAGCTCTGCCCTAGGAGCTTATGGTTTTATTTGCTTGGAGAAAATCTGATGATGAAGAGTTTGAAATCTTCCTGCCAAAGCATGAGGAGATTTCCTCCAGCTCAGCACTCCCGAGTGCCAAATAGGCACAGTGACTTTGTATGATGCATGCTATTCTTGGAGCTATGTACTGTCGAATTCATTAAAACAATACTTCTCTTATTAAATTTATATGAAAATACAGGGCTTGATGAGAGCATTGGCTAGGGTCCTTTACCGTTATATACAGCCATTTTTTTTTTTTTTCTGGTGACTCTTAAGGTTGATTTTTCATAGCTCATCTTCTTTAAAAAATTATTTCTTGAAAAATTGCCTACTTTCATTAAACAGGAGCTATCTGACATAAAAAGAAAATTCCTTCCCACCAAATACATGTTCAGTCTAAACCAGACATAGGGCATAATTAACTGTGTTATGGAAAGGTGGGATCATTTTCTTCTCTGTTCTAAGGCTATACTCCTATAATAAAAGATAAGTTAATTTAGAAGAAATATAACCACCTTTTTTAAATCAAAGTTTTGTAAGTACAGAAACTCCAGATATGGAGACTCAAATGTCCATAGAAAACAGTTTATTTTTATGCTTAAGTTTGATGATGATTGGATGATTATACAGAGTATAAAAATTTGGTTGAACAAAAAGTTAAAATTGAAGAAAAATTTCACAAGAGCACAGGGAAGTGTATTAGAGTTCACTAGTGAACTAAGAATGTGGATGCTTTAGGTTGGCTTACAAAACTGTAGTTAACAGTAGCTGATGGTTAAGTTTCAGTGTAAGGTTACAAGTCTGGGAGGCCCTGGAATGTGGAGGGACTCTGAAACTGTAGTCTCCTGTCTGCTGGAAATGGAGGAAGCCAAGATCTACTGAAGAAGAACCCATCTAGTGCATGCTGATGACTTCTTGTCTAATTTTCATTCATGTAGATCCTCCGTTCATCTTGAGAATGGGCTTATGATCCTCCCCATTGCCTAACCATATGTTGTGTCTCAATTATCTCAGGAAACACTGAGACATCCAGACATGTGTTTGACTAATCTAGAGAGCTTTTGCTCTGGTCTAGGAGTTAATGAAACTTACCTATCACAGGAAGCAAGGTCTGTTCATATTAGTCTTGACAATTAGATATAGCATTCCTTCTCCCCAGAGAAAAGAGCAAGGACACTGAGGATATTATTGCTTTTGGAAGTGTTCCTTGGCCATTTTTATATCTTCTATTGATAACTTTCTATTCAGACGCACAACCCATTCCTTTAGTTGTATCATTTGCTTTTTTAATTCTTTTCCTTAGTATTCTCATATATTCTTCTATCAGATGTACAGCTGGCCAAGATTCTCTCCCACTCTGTGGGTTTCTTGGTTTCTTCACTCAATTAATTGTTTCCTTAGCTGTACAGATGTTTTTTAAGTTTTATCAGGTCCCAAATGTCAATTGGTAGCTTTAATTTCTGGACAAATCCTTAGCAATTAGGGAAATGCAAATTAAAACAACTTAGAAATTTTATCTCATCCCAGTGAGAATGGTTAAGATCATCAACAAAACAACTCAACTGACAGCAAATGTTGACAGAGATGTGGGAAAAGAGGAAGCCTCGTCACTGTGGGTGGTGAGAATGCTAACTGGAGAAACCAAGCTGGAAATCTGATCGGAAAATCTTCAGAAAGCTAAACCAAAATCTAACCATGTGACTCAGCTATTCCATTTCTTGCACACACTTAGGAGATTCAATGTCCTACTCAACCAAATATTGCTTAGCCATATTCACTGCTGCTCTGTTAGTAAGAACTAATAAATGAATGCAACCTAAATGCCCTTCGACATATAAATGGGTAATGTAGATATTACACACACACACACACAATTCACATGCATGTGTGCACATACACACATACACATACACAGAGGTTCTATTCATCTGTAAATAAAATGAAATAATAAACTTTGAAGGCATATGGGTGGAACTAAAAGGAGAATGTACTGAATATGGAGAATGAGACCCAGGAAGGCAAATGTTGCATGTTCTTCATCATCTATAGTTTCTAGCTCCAAACGTTGAGATGTGAGATGTGAGTATATATATATATATATATATATATATATATATATATATATATATATATATATATAAATTAAAAAACAGGGAAAGCATAAAGGGACCATTGGGGTTTCTTGAAAGGGGACTATCAGTATATAGGTGCTATGAAGGGGGAAAGGGCAAAAATGGGGAGGAAGGCATAAATTGGAGGTAACTACATAAGGAGAGGTAGGGAGGGGACAAATTACAACAAGAATAGTTGTTTTGAGTCTCAAGGAATCATAATTTATTTACCTAAATTTATGTGTAACACATAAACACACAGACTTATCACTCATACATACACACTAACACACACACACACACACACACACACACACACACACACACACATGCCCTATTGCCAGAGACATTGTACTTAGAGATTCAGACACAGTACTTAGATAGTCAAGCTGGATCTAAGCTGAAAGCTTCTTATTGAGGTCTATATTCCAGTTTCAGAAGGTATAATGCAAGCTGCCAAGGGAGGGAACTGATTAATCGGTATCTATCTGTAATACCTATGAGCCACAACAGTGACCAGCTTGGAAAGACAGCCCTAAAGGTACAATATTGGCATGCCTATCTTGTAGGTAACTGGTAGCTGTGCAATTGAATTGAAAACCCACTCAACAGGAGAGAAATGGTGCCTGGTGATAGGAACCTAGCCTAGCACAGGGGTAGTGGAGTCATGAATCCTAGAAGAGAATCTACAGTAGCAGACCAGAATGATTCCTGACTGCATTCTAAAACTTATACCCACAGATAAGTGTACATCTAATTCCTTGTCAAGGAAGTTGCTATTTATATAAAAGGGAGACCATTAAAGAAAACCAGAACTGTCCATAATGCAGACATAAATAAATTGGTGAGAGCCCAGCCCCTATTGGCATACCTAAAACACAACTCATGCACGTAAGACTCAGAAATCTCAGAGGAGAGTGTAGAGAGATTATAAGGGCCAGAGGACCAGGAAGTCTTCATGAGATTATATCTTGTAAAAAGGTCAGGAAAGTTATACCTATGAAACCTTAGTAAAACAGCTGCCTAAACAAGGTTTGAACAATGACAATACTAATAAATCTGCTAACATGGGGTAAGGAGGCTCTCATAGACCTTAACTTGTTATTTAATACAGTGTTCAGTTTTAAAATCATATTCACATAAATAACAGAAGTAGACTCGTGTAACACGAGGATCGGCTTGTTGGGGCCTCCGACACCCCATAGCCGGCAAGTCCTAGAGAATCAATCACACAGAGCTCTCTATATGTTATAAAACTGATTGGCCCATTAGGTCAGGCTTCTTATTAGTCCTTGTAATTTATATTAATCCATTATCATTATCTATGTTAGCCACAGGGCTCAGTACCTTTCTCAGTGTGACAGTTTACATGTTGCCTCTTTGGTGGTCTGCGTAGGAATGGCGGAGGGAGCTTCCTGTTTTCCCAGAATACTCCCTCTACTTCCTGTCTGGCTTTCCCGCCTATACTGCCTGCCTGGCCAATCAGTGTTTTGTTAAAATACATGATTGACAGAATACAGACAATTCTCCTGCACCAGACTCGAGTTGCATTTATATATTTATGTGTGTGTGTGTGTGTGTGAGAGAGAGAGAGAGAGAGAGAGACAGAGACAGAGACAGAGACAGAGAGACCGAGAGATAGAGAGTCGGAGAGAGAGACACACACAGAGAATAGTAACGAGTTAAAAGGACATCAGTTTCAATTTTAGGGACAGTGAGGGGAGTCTGAGTGTGGTAAAGGGAAGGGAAAAAGTAGTGCTTGGAGGGAAAAAGAAAGGGTAGAAGTGATCTATTCCAATTTTAAGATAAATATCAATTAAAGTAAATGTTATTACATAAGTTAGTTCAGAGAATTTCTTTATGGCCAGTTATAACACAGAATATTATTTTAGTTTATAGAGGCAGTCTTAAAAAATAATTTAAGCTTCTATGAATTAGTCCCATGAGAGAAAGCAGACTTGGAGACAAGAAGACAGAGAGACTGTTTAGGTCATTCTAATGTCTTTCATTTCAAAATATTCAGCATGTCAGGGCATGCACTTAGAAATACTTAATGAACCACAACATGTGACAAGTATATAACAAAGAACACATTGTCCCAAAGGAACAGTAACTTCTGGAGTATTTTGTGTTCTCAAGGTTAGCAGCTTATTGTGTGTGTATGTGTGTTTGAGTGTGAGATTTGATTGAATTCAATCTCCAGATTGGACAGTATTTTTCTCCTGAGGCACTTTCTCAACTAATTTCACGCATCAGAATGTATGTGTGCAACTTTATTAATGGGAAATTTACTTTAAGACAAATATTTTTGAGGAAAATCACTTGTCACTATCTATTGTTGGAGAGTCATTTTCTTTTCAATTTGCATATGGAATATCAAAAATGTTGTTAATTTGTTTAAACCATAATTTTATATGTGTGTATTGTCTATTTGCATGTGGTACATGAACATGTTTATGCAGGTATGAAGCTGTGGGTATGCATGTGGAGGCCAGAACAAGACATCTAATGTCTTTCTTTATTGCTTTCTGCCTTATGGCCTTGAGTCAGCAACCCTCACTGAACAGGAAGATGACCATTCTGTTAGGCTTGCTACCCATTAAGTGTTTGAAATATGCCTGTGATTAGAGGCATCCACAATCTGCCAGAAGTTTTATGTAGCTGCTGGATATTAGAATTTAAGTCTTCACATGCTTCAGACTAAGCTATCATATTGACTGAACCAATTCCATAGCCCCTAAGCCATGCTGCTTTGAAATTATTTCACATTGAAATTATTTGTCTTATGATATTTGTGATAGTTTGCGTGAAAATTGTTCCCATATGTTCATAAGGAGTGGCATTATTTGAAAGTATTTAGGCCTTATAGGACCATGTTGGAGGAAATATGTACCTGGGGTGGGCTGTGAGGTTTCTAAATGCTAAAGCCCAGCCCAGTGCTTCTCTCTCTTCCTGCTGTCTGTTGATTCAAATGTTGAACTCTTGGCTCCTTCTCTAGTACCATGCTTCCTGCCATGGTGACAATGGACTACACCTCTGAACCTGTAAGCCAGTCCCAATTAAGTGCCTTCCTTTATAAGAGATGCCATGGTTATGATATTTGTTTTGCAGTCAAAGCATCCTTGACTAAGACAGAAGCTGGTAGAAGGGACTAGAGTATTGTTGTAATAGACTTGACCATGATTTTGTTTAGAGGAATGTGAACCTTGGGACTGTAGATTAGGAAATCCATATTTTTTTAAATGGTTTAAGTGGGACTAAATGGGCCGTATTAGTAGGAGCATGGAAGGAGTGGTGCTTAGGGTGACTTGAATTGTGGGGACCTGGCTACAGAGATTTCAGAGGGCAAGAATAATCAAGATTGTTCTTTGATAGTTGGTGAAGAATGTGGCTATTTTCTGCCTTGTCCAAAAAAATCTGCCTAACGGTAAATTGAAGTTATGGATTAACAGCTTTAGCAGAAGAGGTTTCCAGATAGCCTAGTATTTACTGTGTTTATTGCTTATTAGTGGACATGCTTATGCAGATCTATAATGAAGATGAACAAACTGAGTAAGGAAAATTACAGAATGGACAGTTTAAGGAGAAAAGGAGCACCAAGAAATGTCGTGAACCTAAGTCCTGTGCTCAAGGAAATTGTGTTAGTTAGAATTTCTATTGCTGTAAACACCATGACCACTACAACTCTTATAAAGGTAAGCATTTCATTGGGTCTGGCTTACAAGGTTTAGTTCATTGTCATCATGGTGAGAAGTTTGGTGGCATGCAGGCAGATATGGTACTGGAGAAGTATCAGAGTTCTACATTCAGATCAGAAGACAACAGAAATAGAGTGAGATACTGGTTCTGATTTGAGCATCTGAGACCTCAACACCCACCCCTAGTAATACACTTCCTCCAACAAACCAATATTTACTCTAGTAAGAACACACCTCCTAATAGTGCCAGTTCCTATGAGCCTAGGCGGGCCATTTTCATTCAAATTTCCACAGAGATAAAATGAATAAAGAAAATCCTGATGCTAAATAGAATAAAGGGAGTGGTAACTTCAGGGCAAGGCCCCACTCAACCAAACTTTTCTTTGTGAAAAGGATTTAAGGAAAAGTTTAGGACTGAGTGTGTTTGTGAATGCCTTTAATCCCAGTGCTGTGGCCAGCTTTGTCTACAAAGCAGGTTCCAGGACAGCCAAGTTAATGCAGAGAAGGAAACCATTAACAAGAGAAAGCTGGTGAAAATGTATTTGAAAGAGGGGCCATATTTTGGCCCCAGAAAGCAGCAATACTTAGCGGCTTTGGCCACGTGGTTCTGAATTAGATTCAGGGATCCAGGAAAGAGGTTATGGAATCTCCCTCCATGACTAAAGAAAGCTGATGAGGTCAGGCATGTGTCAAGGATGACCCTGCATGCAGGCTCACTGAGGTCTTGGCATAAAAGTGTGAAGGTGAGACCTGGATTGCCTTGGAGACCCCAAGATTTTGAAGATGCCAGAGTTGTGGGACACCTCCTTAGGAAAGGTGCTAATGGAGAGACCAAGCCCAAGAGAAAGAAGTGTGTTGCAGTCAACCAAGCTAAAACGAATTTGGTCCACTATTTCCTCACTATGCTCCCTTCCCTACTGAAAAGGTTTTGCACCCTGATAAATCTCTCCACCAACACAATAATTTAAATCAAACCAATTTACAAAAAGTCCAGGTTTAATGGATACCAGAGCTGCCAGGTGGCCTTACAGGCCTTCAGAGAGGAGACAGGAAAGGAAGACCTGGCAGACATGTGTTTCTGCTCTGGGGGAAGTTTAAATACCCTGTGGTATTGGTTTTGAACGTCTCTCGGGAGGGGTCATTATTTGGCAGGCTTTCTCAGAGGTGGAGTCTGTATTGAGGCAACTCTCAGGGGAGAGGACTGCGGATGGAACTTTCGAACCAAACATTCCAGACCTTTTGGATATATATAGGGGCACCGGCTCAAACCTGGCTTCTTCCTCCAGGTATGGGGTGACGTAGGAGAGGGAAGAGTCGGGAGCTGGTGGGCTTAAGCTCAGCAGGAGGTGTGGATGGAGAGGCATCCGGTTACTGTGATCCTGGAGACCTCAGGCATCTGTTTCTTGAGGGACATGAGAAGGCAGGTATCTAGGGAAAAAATTAGATTGCCATCATCTGGTTTGGTTGTACGGACAAAGACTAGGACGAGGAGCAGATAGTTTCTTTATTGTGGCATCTTGGAAACAGGAGAGTGGAGAGTCCTAACTGCTGGACAGATCAACTATCCTGAATAGGTACCCCATTGAGCCTGGAGAAGGGGTACTGGCATCAGTGTTACAGAAGCTTGGCAGCTGAAGGGATGGTGAGGATTGCCGTGTGAGGTCCTGTCCAGTGGCCATCATGTCCACTGTCAGGGTCATATGGAGGCCAGATCTTAGTACACTGAGAGATTAACCATTTGGGAAAGATGGTATCGGACAGTCTCAATTTAAAAAGATTTTGTAGAAGACAGCCTAAAAGTGTTTGAGGATTTGACTTTGAATTGCAGGTGCCCATCTTGCAAGTCTACGCTAAGATTTGGGACTCAAAGCCTAGCACAATGTGTCCACTGTGAGACTTTTGAGTCAAAAAACAGAGAGGTGTGGGAAATTCCTTGAAAGGGTGTCTCCTGACGAAGGAACACCACAGGGGAAAGGCAGGCCCTTTTCTCCCCCAACAACAGTTCTGCAGAGAGCCTGAAAAATGTATGAGGCCCTGGGCCCCTAAAGACAATGACTTGGAAATAGGAAGTTACCCAGACGAAGCCTATCTTAGCCTGGTAAAGAGCAGGTGCAGAGGAGAAGGGTCATTTTAGAACATGTATCCCTAGCCTCGTGGGAGAAACAGCCCCCTCAGGAGGACCTGCAGTGTTGTAAGGAGGGAGCTGCTTGTTTATCCCTGCCGCCCAGCTTGCTAGCCCCAAAATAACCACACAGAAACTGTATTAATTAAATTATTGCTTGGCCCATTTGCTCTAGCCTCTCATTGGCTATCTTTCACATCTTGATTTAATCCATTTCTATTAATCTGTATATCGCCATAAGTTCGTGGCCTACCAGGAAAGATTTGGCATGTCTGTCTCTGGCAGCTCCATGACGTCTCTCTCCCTCTCTGTTTTCTTCCTCCCAGCATTCAGTTCTTCCCGTCCCTCACCCCCACCTACCTAAGTTCTGCCCTATCAAAAGGTCAAGGCAGTTTCTTTATTCATTAATCAATGAAAGCAACACATAAGAAGAACCTCATACAACATTCCAGTTGAAAAGTTTTTTCACCCATATAAATCTCTCTGCTGAAGCAACAATACAAATCAGACCAAATCAAACCAAATTAGAAAAAAAAAAAAAAACAGATTTAATGGATGTCAGTGCTCCACGGAAGGAAGACTGGGAAACCACATGTTTGTTCTCTGGGAGGTGGGGCAGTTTAAATACCCTGTCAGAGAGTTGTTGAGCATCTCTGGGGAGGGATCATCATTTGGCAGACTTCTCCGAGGTAGAGTCTGGACTGAGGCAACTACCAGGGTAGGGTTGGAGGCTTGGCATGGAACTTTCATCCCAGACATTTGAAACTTTTTAGATATATGGATGCCAGGAGCTGAGATGAAGCCTTAACCCAAACATTCTAGACTTTTTGGGTATAGGGATGCTAGGGGCTTGGGTGCAGCCTTCACCCAAACACCTACATTTTAGAATGGCAATGTCTATCCTGTGCAGTTGTATGTTCAAAGTATGTGGTCTGATTTTTTATTTTATTTTAATTTATAGGGGCTTATAGGGATTGATATTATTTAAAAAGATTAGGCCTCCTCAGATTAACTGTGGCCTTTTTGGAGGAAGTGTGCCACTGGTAATGCTCAAGCCCAGCCCAATGGCTCTCTCTTCTTGCTGCATGCTGATCTAGATGTAGAACTCTTGACTCCTTCATCACCATGACTACCTGTGTCACCAGGTCACCATACATCTTACCATGATGGAAATGGACTCAAACTCTGAACCTATAAGCTAGGCCCAATTAAATGTTTTCCCTTGTGAGTTGTCATGGCCTTGGTGTTTCTTCACAGCAACAGAAACCATAACTAAGACATTATTCTAGATGTTGTAAAAGTAAATCTTCTGGCCTGGCCTGGGTACCCTGTCCCTTTAAGAGACAAGTCCCTCCCACTCCCAATCTCTTCCTTCCCACCAAGGCAAGTGGATCTGCCCACCTATTCTCCAGCTGACTCTTTCTCTCTGTTCCTCTTTCTTCTGGAGAGGCAGAAGCTCTCTCCCTGCTTCTCCCCTTCCACCTTCTTTCCTCTCTTTCTCTCTCCTTCTATACCCACCACTAAATAAACTCTATACCCAAGTTCCTTCTGCATGGCATATTTGACTGTTTTCCACCCACCAGGGGCCCAGGGCAGTCTCAGGTCACCTGCTGCTGCCCCTCGTGGAACCAGTCTCGAGGCACCTGCTAACACTAGATCTTATAATTTTAGTGATTCACAGCATAAAATAGACAGAAATATCCTAAAGTGTGTAATTCTTCACTTAGATATAAAAGACACACATTTGTGTTCAATGGTATATCTTATTCTTCTTGATGATGGTCCCTTTTGATTTTAGGTTCGTTTATTATTTAAATGAATGAGTTGCCAGAGAGAGAGAGTTATTGGTCTTCCAAGGTTGTGGTAATAAGACTAAGAATTATTTTTTTGTTGTTGTGATCAGTCCTTCATGAGTCCTCTAACTTAGTTGTTTGCAATTTTCACCCTGGGTTAATGTTCACATTTCCTTTCTTCAACCTTATCACTGAAAAAAAAATATAAGACTATAATTACACATGCCATCTGCTATAGTTATTAACTATTTCTCTAGTAAAAGTGGCTTGATTTCGATAATTAATTGAATTATTTTCATACTTATGGGCATCTTAGTTTTCCTAGAGCTGAAAAAATAGTTTGAAATTCCCAATAACGTTACCACTCTGTTTGTCTGTCTAAAGTCTAAAGACATACTGTACTTTGTAACAGAAGAAAAATGATATTCTCATGTCATTTTTAGAAGTTTTTAACTTGTTTAAATTGGTGGGCTGTTAACTGCATTTCATTCCTTATCTAGTTTTAACCTCTGCTCTCCACATAACTGATTCATTCTTTCTTCTATAGAAACCAGAAAATCTGAACTTTTTATTTTCTTTTGTGAAATTCTAGTTCTGACATAGAATGGTGTGAGAGCTTCACTTATGCCAGTTGGATGTAAAGCAGTGTGAGAATACCAGACATGTTGAAGATAAAACAAACTTCTATAGAAGATATCAACAGTCAAAAATAGGTCATTTCCAACTTGGGACTATAAAAGTAAATAATCAAGATTCAAAAATGCTTGTCTGAGTGTAAGAACTAGACAAAATGTTTTAGCTTGTTAAAACAAATTTAATCCTCACAGAAGGTGAAAAATAGACTTCTTTATTTTATTTTATTTTATTTTGCTTGGGCACGTCAGTGTTATATTGCTTACCTCTGGGCTTAAAACACTGAACTAATGAATAAATATTAAGTTTGCAGTGTTCTATTCAATATGTCACCAAAAGTACTCTGTAGATGTGGAAATATGGAAACTATGTTTCTATTGGAGAAAATCAGTTCAGTAACAAGAGAATAAGAATCATTCCACTAAGTCAAACTCAGTAATAGCTTCCTTTTGTGTAGGAAGCCACCTGGAGGCACAGGTGGTCCTGCAGTTTGGAGGTATACCTGGCTTAGCCACGTGGGGCTGAGCACCCTTGCCTGCACCCTTGCTTGCACATGCTCAGACCAGCAGAATGGCATTAACCAATCAGGACAGCGTTCAAGCCTCTCCACCGTTTAAAAGCAGCTGCCTCTGGGCTCTACTTCCTCTCTCTAAGCTTTCTCTTGTCCCTGCTCTATCTTCCCTTCCCCCAATTTTCCTCAATCAAATGCTCCGAATAAAGACGTGACCAGGGAAGGAATTCTCGTTTTTAGTGGCGTTCATTCCTGCTGGTCAGGATGCGCGTCGCACTTTTGGGAAAGTAGAAAAGCATGGGCCTTAATTTTGTCAAAGTCTTTGTTTGACAGAATTTATTCTCCCATTTTAGGTTGATATTTAAGGACATATTTTTCTCAAAAAATTTAGTTTTCCAAAACATTTCCATTATTTAAAGCTTGGGTTCCCCAGAATTTTCAACAGGAATTGTATTTTTTAATATGTTGGTATAAATATGTAGGTTAGTCAAAATCAGTATCTCTGAAAAAGTAAAAATAAAGTGTTAAGGATATGTCTTTATAAAATCATAAATTTATTATTATTATTTTATTGTATGGGAGAGTATTATCACTACCTACGGATGCCACTGATTTTCACTACCTATGGATGCCATTAAACTTTATAGAATGTAACTTTTGAAAGTGACAATTACTGCCATCAGATATTTGGCTATGGCAAGTGAAAAGTAGCAAAACTCTCATAAATCTCAAGAGCAAAAAAAATTTCATTATAGAAGTGAGTATGTAAATACAGACATTAAAATACAAAATTATAAAAATTACTGATAATATATTGC
Source organism: Myodes glareolus (assembly GCF_982192425.1). Classification (NCBI taxonomy): domain Eukaryota; kingdom Metazoa; phylum Chordata; class Mammalia; order Rodentia; family Cricetidae; genus Myodes; species Myodes glareolus. Next base: position 38,810,179 of record NC_142046.1, on the reverse strand, counting down.
GTGTATATTATATAACATACAAGGGAAATAAAATTATAGACAAATTTTTATTTAGATAATATATATGCACAATGGAAGCATCCAGTACCTGATGGAAGTTGGAAAATGCTGACATTTTCTGGTCAAGGTGTGTGGACCTCCACTCCTGACTATACTTCAAAACACTACTAAAGACTCAGAAATTTTATTTAGAAAGGATAAATAGAAATATCAACTAAAGATTCTAGAAGTTAGCATTCAGGCAAAGAATATTTAAGGGGTAAATCTTGAAGAGTAAAATAAATGCATGTAAAATCTACATAAAATCTATGACACATGACTTAGAAAAGTGCCTGAGCGACAGTAAAAATGAGAGTGTGCAAGCAAGGCTAGGGTACACCAAAAAGGAAGGCAAAGAAGAAAGCAAAATACTCTTGAACTTAGACCCATAAGGGTCAGAAATGTGAAATCTCCTGTGTTTCCTAAATGAGTACATTTTCCAATGTTCAACATGCTGATCAGAAGAAAGCAAGGTGTATGCAGAAAGCATGGTGCACAAGTTTATCATGGCCAAATTCATCCCAGTAGCTGGAAATTAGCATATTCTTGAAAAATAAAAAAGGAAACCGGTCAAAAAAAAAATGAAGATAAAGGGTTACACAGGAATCAAGTCAATTGGAAAGTATGCAGTCATATAGATGACTGAAAACTCAGAGTTGAAAAGGTCATCATTTTATTTTAAGTGATACACCTTATTACTAACACAAATATCTCTCAGTCCTGACAAAAGTGTGACGGTGTCTATTGCTGCCCTACTCCATCTAATATTTATAAATATTCTTCCAAAAATCACTAGTTATGCAAAAAAGCAGAACAGTGATTCATATTCTTAAACCTAATGACGTTTAAGAGAGTCAGTACAGTCTTAGTCAGGATAGTTTATGACGCAGAAATTGTGAGAAAGCCTTCACAGAAGCATTTTAAACACATTCAAAAAGTTAAAAACAAAAAGCTGTATTTAAATTGATCAAGGTAACTATGGCACCAGCGAAAAGTGGGCAAACCCTAAGAAGAAAATGCAAGCTCCTGAAGTGGCGCTTTCAGACTGTGGGGCACAATCAATGAAAAAAGGGCTCCATGTCACAGTGCAAACAGAAGGAAAGAAGGGAATACTTGAATTTAGAGCGGTAGAAAATTTCCAACCTAAAACCCATGGGAACGTGTCTTAAGAGAAATGAGCAGAGCTCCGGAGACCAGTGGTGACACACGAAGCAGTCCAACATACATTCAGATGAAATTTTCGGACCCAAGCAGCAGAAAGTAGCAGGGAGAGATAGGATAAAGTGATTTAAAAAGGATTTCACAATTTGGTAGAAAATAATAAAGATTCACCTGCTGTAAAAAAAAAAAAAAAAAAAAAACTGAACAAGAAATCCAATTCTAGCCAGGCAGTGGTGGCTTTTAATCCCAGCACTCGGGAGGCAGAGGCAGTCGAATCTTTGTGAGTTTGAGTCCATCCTGGTCTACAAGAACAAGCTCCAGGACAGGCACAAAGGTTACACAGAGAAACCCTGTGTTGAAAAAGAAAAAAAAAAAAAAAAACCAAAAACCAAAAAAAAAAAAAAAAAAAAGAAAGAAAAAAAGAAAAGAAAAAAGAAATCCAATTTTGCAATCTGGAAACAGAAAATAGGAAAGTTAAGTTACAAATTGTCAAAAGGAAAATTTGAAAACAATTATGCAGGAAAGCCACAATAATTTTAATGGCCAGCTTGTTACAAATTATGAAAACCAAAAGACTTTGGCTTGATATTTATAAAATTAAAAAACCCACAAACATGTGTAAGGAAATACTTAAATTTCAACATATTAATGTAAGAAGTTTATTACATATTCTTCAAAGGATGCAGAAACTGATTCAAATGTTAAGACAATTTTGGTAAACTAAATCCCAAGGGATTTGTTTTCAGAAGCCTGATATGTAAGAAATGCTACATCTTCATTTTGAAGGGAAGGAATCTAGTTAGAAAGAATGGAAGTCATGAGTCCCTTCACTTGCATGACTGAGGCAAAAGTTGTCAGACAGAAGCCAGGGATACATGGAAAAACTCTACTTTCAAAAAAGCTGGAAGGACAAGAAAGAGGGAGGAGATGGAAGAGAAGGAGCAAGAGAAAAAGTAGAAGAGGGGGAGGAGGAGGAGGACTTAGAAGAAGAAAATAAAAAATATATGCTTTCTTTTGTTACAAAATGATGAAGTAAAAATTACAATATTTATTTTTTGGAACAAATGCGTACATTTATATACATGCACATGTATACACTAACACACACTTCTATACACACAATGTCTATGGCACTAAGATTATACACACAATGTCTGTGGTGCTAAATTTGAGAGAACACACGAAAATAAATTATTTAAACTTTTAATACTTTATCTGAAGTAATTTGTTGATATTTCTAGATAGATGAATGTGTTTGGGAGTCATCTGGTATTTTATTTGGCTAAAATAAAAGTAGGCAAGGCTGAACAATATAAAAATACACAGTAAGATTGTATGTATGGCTTTACCACAACAGTAATGCAGTAACTGTCAAAGTGTTAAATATTGCAGTGCAAAGACAACTTCGCAGTTGATGGAAAATTGGGAGCCTAGTGTCGTAGTCCACATGAGATACACTGTTAATACAAAGACAGACACAGAACAGTGAGAAACTAGAAACACATATGCAACTGATGAGCATATAAAAGATAGTATGCCAGAGATCCCAGGCAAAAACATTTCTAGAAAGAGAAGCAAGAAATACCTCCAATCAATCACCTGTTTTCTTTTTAGAAACTGGAGAGGGAAAGTAATCCTCAAATAGCAAACTTCACAGCAGAAATCAATAAAACAGAAAGCAAAGAAGCAATAGAGAAAAAAAATCAATGGAATGAAACTGAGTTTTCTCTAAAAACTAGTAAAATCTATATAGCTGGAGAAATATTAGTAAAATAACAGACATGAATTATCAGTATAAACAGAGAGTGAATGATACCATAGATCTCAAAAATTCAAATGGAAAAAAAGGTTCTGCTAGGAATGACTGTATTTCTATACATTGTTGACAGGTAAGTTGAGCATTTACTTTAACCAAAATAACCAAATTGCCAACATTTATTTAAGAAACAAATAAAGTGAATCACTCTGATTCACTTGACAGAAAAGTGAAAACATAGTAACTGAGGGCTTGCTATAACGAAATTAAGCAAAAACATTTTCTATTAAAAATAGCTACCAAGACTCATAAGTGCAGTATTCCAAAACCAGTTAGAACAACTCGTAATGAAATAACTTGCAAATTATATTTAAAATTCTGTTTTTGACGTCAGGTGGTGCACAATTTTAATCCCAGCACTTGAGCTGTTGAGGTTAGCCTGGTTTGCAAAGTAAGTTTCAGTATAGCCAGGGCTTTTACACAGAGAAACCCTGTCTCATAAATCAAACTAAAAAAATTCAAATTATGAGAAATAGATATACTTCAGAGTAAACATCATAAAAGATGAACAGTCTATATTTAAAAATAAAAAGTGAGCTAAAAATTAAATACTTCAATAAATGGAAAAATATTGCCATATTCTTCAATTAGATAAATCAATACATGCAACATAATTTTCTAGAGCTTAATTATAGGATTCAATGTAATAGAAAGAAAAGTTGCTTGATGATTTTGATAGTTATTACTAACCTAATTTAAATGTTTATATCAAAGTTCTGTTTTTTTTTGTTTTGTGCGTGTGTGTCTTGTGTTATTTTGTGTTTTGTTTTTGTTTTTTGTTTTTTGACTTTTTAATTTTTTGAGACAGGGTTTCTCTGTAGGTTTGTAGTCTGTCCTGGAACTAGCTCTTGTAGATCAGGCTGTCCTCAAACTCACAGAGATCCAAATGCCTCTGCCTCCCCAGTACTGGGATTAAAGGCATTCACCACCACTGCCTTGGTAAAATTCTGGGTTTTAAAAGAGGAACATTAAATTGAAAAATAAAATAACCGGGGAGATATAGACTTCTGATTTGAAAACAAATAATAATAAATAAGAAAATAGCTGATGTGCCTAAAAATACACAAATGCATTAATGGAGCAAAAAACAGTCTAGTATTGTATCTGACAATAGACTTTGGCCAAATGCATAGGTAATTCTTTGGAGCAAAGAGCCTCTTTCAATGTATTGTGCAACAATAATTGTCTATACAACCCCATCAAAATATGTGTCCTTTAAAATGATTTTGACATGAGCATACAAATTCCTGGACTTCATTCTGGCAGTTTTACCCTAACATGCCATTTTATCTTGTTCTTATTTATTTCTTTTCTTTCTTGTCCTCCATCTATCAAGTGAGCCTTTTATACTTCTGGCACACTCTTCCGAACACAGTCTCTCTTTCTGCTTTCATGTCACATTCTGGGAGGCAGGGTCAGACAGATCTCTGTGAGTTCAAGGTGTGGTAACACACATCTTTAATCCCAACACTGGGAAGCAGAGATGGGAGGATCTCTGAGTTCAAGGATGGCCTGGTCTACAGAGTGTGTTCCATGACAAAGATACACAGAAACCCTGTCTAAAAAAGCCAACACTTAAAAAAAATAAAGTTTAAAACAGAGCCACATAAAGATTTAAAAAAAGCACACAGAAACCTTGATACTCTATGTTATTATGCTCCCTTTAAATTGTTTAAATGCTGAAAGAGGAGCAACAGCTGCTAAAAGATATTTGCTTATAAATGCTGCTAAACTAATCCAAGATAGGTATTTTAAAAATACTTTGACTTCAAAATTGAAGTCAAAATGTATGTTACTTTAAAAAAAAGAGATTTTGCTTTTGATTCCACAGAAATTGAGAGGCTCTGGATTTATTCAGAGTTAAGGAAAATTAGGTTTGATCAAAGAAGACCACCTGAGAAATCTCCAGTAGGAACATATGACCCAGATGTCAGAATTCTCCTTCCAGAACAGGTTCAAGATGCTGCCTGAGATGATCAAGACTCACAGGATACACCAGTCAGGACTTGATCATAATTCTAAATTTTCTTTAGGTCCTCATAAGGTTATCATTGCCCCCAACCAGCCAGAAGTAGCTTGGAATACTATGCCCACATTCCCAGAAAATGGACTATGGATATTTTCCTTTGTTTTAAAAAAAGGGGGGGGATGTGGTGTGGGAGAATTGTCTGTATTCTGTCAATCATATTTTAAATAAATGCTGACTGGCCAGGCAGGAAGTATAGGTGGGTCAACCAAATAGGAAGCAGGGGTGGGGCAAAGAGAACAGAAAAATGCTGGGAAGGAGAAAGCCCATTCCTCTCAAGTTCTGCCCAGATCACAGAGGAAGCAGGATGTGATCTGCCCTGCTGAAAAGTTACTGAGCTATGTGGCTAACATAGATAAGAATAATGGGTTAATATAAGTTACAAGAGCTAATAAGAAGCCTGAGCTAATGGGCCAATCAATTTATAATCTTATAGAGACCTCTGTGTGATTTTCTTTGGGGCTTACCAGCTGTGGGAACTGAGCAGGAGAGAAACCCCAACAAGCCCGGCCCTCATGTTGCACCCAGTCCTCTTTTTCCTTAATTTTCCCTCTAATGGTACTCCACTCCCACTCTTACATTTCTTGGCTGGGTAGTTTGTGCATGCAAACATGTGTACCTATGTATATTTGCATGTAAAGGTCATGAATCAATACTGTGTGTCTTCATCAATTCCTCCTTACCTTCTTGATTGAGACTGAGTGTTTATTGAACTTGGAGTTCACTGATTAGGCTATGCTGGCTGACCAGTGAGCTCCAGGCATCCTCTTTTGTCAGAACTGCAGTATTGGCTTACAGATGAGTAGCTCTGAAGACGAAGAATAAAACAGAATCCCACAGTAGCTCAGAATTGAGTACATCAAAGGGTTATTTATTTAGGGGTAGATGCACAGATCACAGTTCTCTGCTAGAAGGGGGAAACAGCAACAAAACTGGCAGCTGGAAGAGAGAGGAAGAACACACTTTACATTGGCATTTATAGTATAAAAGGTCACACCCAAGTGGGTAGGTAACTTAAAGACTACTGACTGAAAGATTTTCCTACAGCACCTACCCCTTTTGTTTAAAAAAAGAGAGTTCTAAGCCTAATACAAAATTATATACAATAAGAACAAATATCAAGTATAAAAATTAGAATTACAACCAGCATAAACAATATCAAGCAAGAAACATGATAAATGTTTCAATAACTATCCTATCCTAATAAGTCTTGTATTATAATTAACTTGAACAAGTCATGACAGGTAATTATCTGAAGTAACTAAGACTATCTAGTCTTCAACCCCATCGAAGACTCGAGAAGGAAAATAATATTACTTGAGTAAGCAGGAAGTGCAATCAAGCAACTTCCAAAATGTGCAACAAATGACAGAGACAATTGGCTACCTGAACAATCACCCAAAGTCTTATTTGTAATATTGGAATGACCAACTTTGGCTAAGGCCTAGAGTAAATGACAGACTATTTTCACAGGCAGGAAATTTTTCAAAACCATCTTGCCCTGTCTTGGCAGGTTTTTACAGTCTTTTTTCTTTTATCCTGCTTGTTCTGTCCAGACATCATGCATTTTGTCAGTAGTCGATGTATGGGCAGTTACTTGCCCAATATCCAGCTTTGCCAGGAAGAAAGCAAGTTCTAAGGAGGGTGTCGACCTCAACATTCTCTCAGGAATAGATCGATGCTATCAGGAGCAATTGTGTCTTACATCAACAGAACCCTAAGTTATTTAAATACCATATTCTACAGCTCTTTAAAGTGGTTGAAGATTACCTATCTATGCAGAATATAATCTCCATGTATCTAAAGAACCTGATTAGTCTAAGTATGACAAACATGGATGACTATTGAACTATAATTCTTAATACCTATATCACTTAAAGACTAAGACTTCATATTATAATATTAAACAGACTTTAAACAACTATGCAACAAATTAGGAAAATAACCTCAAATGTAAACAATGTATAAGTATCTTGATCAGAAGTAAAAATGTATATTGCAATATCAGAAATATATCCTAAAATTGTATCAATATACAAAATGTCTAGGCAGAGGTAGAAGCATGCGTGCATACAATATGACAAAATAACTTTGCCTAGGTATACAAATATTGTAGACAAAATAGAAACATATTCAAAATAATTTAAGTTTGTGTCATTATACAAGAATCTATACCAATGTAAATTATCTATAATGACTGTGGCATCCATGCCTTATTTTTGACTTTCTAGCAAACACTTATGATTTTCACATTTAGTATAATGTTGAGTATAGGGTTTTTTTGTAGACTTTAGTGTTTTGAGTTGTATCACTTGCATTCCTTGCTTATTCATTATTTTTATTAGCAAGAGAGGTAAAACTTTGATGAAAGTCTTTTTTTTATGTATTGAAAAGATCTTGTAATTTTGTCCTTTGGTCTCTTTATCTGCTGTATTGTATGTATTGATTTGACTCCCATCCTTGGGATGAAACTAAGATAGTCATGGTGCATGGTCTTCTTAATGTGTTTTTCAATACACTTTATGAGATTATTATTGTGAATTCCACAGTATAATTCTTAGGGATGTTGGCCAACACTATTGTTGCTGGTGTTGTATCTTTTTCAGTTTTGGTATGGGAGCAATACTACATTTATTGAATAAATTTGGTCCTTCTCCTTTCTCTTTTGTGAAGCAGATTGAAGAATAATGGTTTTAACTATCTCTCACATGGTAGAATTTGGCGGTGAATGTGTCTGGTCATAGGCTTTTCTTTGTGATAACACATTTTATTATTGTTTCTGCTCCATAGCTTGTTGTGGACTTGTTTAATTTGACCATTTCTTTGTTTTATTTTGACTTATCATTGCTACTTAGGAAATTACTTACTTTTCTTTAGATTTTTTGCCTTTATGGAGTGTAATTTTTGTATTACATAATGATTTTTAGATTTTAGAGATATCTGTTGGAATCTTCCCATTTTGATCCCTAATTGTATAATTTTCAAACATGATTTTTCATAGTTTTAATGGTAGTTTATAATTACTTGAACAAAGAAAAAGTTTTGTTTGATTGGTTCTATGTGCTTTTCTTTAGTTTCTACTTCATTAATTTCTGTTATCTATTTTTATTTCTTGGTTTATATTACAATTAGATTTTTTGTTCTCATTTGCTAAGCATTGATGTACATTATTAAATTATATATTTTTGATCACACAAAGTATATGTGTTAGAATTTCCTACGTTGTTTCTCCAAGGTTTTCATAAGTTTTGTTTTTAATGCATTTCTAGATCATTAAATTTTTCTCCTTGATTTCTCCAGTGACTGACTGGTCCTTCAAGTATGTATTGTGCAGTCTCCACATGATTTTTTGGTTTGTATAGTTTATTTTCTTCTCAAGTTTAATAGTATTGTACTATAATCTTATGAGATTCAAAAAATTAGACTATCATTTAATTCTTTTGTGTTTTAAAGACGCTTTGCTACCTAAAATATGGTCTATTTGAAAGAAGTCTTTATCAATTGCTAAGAATAATGTATATTTCCTTTCTGTTGGGTGAAATATTCTGTAGCATTAATAAAAATCTGCTTTGTCTTTTGCATAGTTTATCTCTGAAATACTCATTTTGGTAGAGTACCTAAAGATGTATTAAAGTCAAGACTGTTTCTGTATCAATATCAGACAGTTTATAACAATTAGTATTTGTTTTATGTGATTGGGAGCCCAACATTTGGTGTCTTTATAATTATTGTTGTCGTATCTTTTTGATAGATTGTTCTATTTATTAATACATAACATTTCCTTTGTCTATCTAATTATGGCTAGAAGTCTACTTTATTAGATATTAGAGTAGCTACGGCAGTATGTTTTCCCTTTAAACTATTTTTTACATTCTTTTGTTCCTATGAAGACAGTATTAAACCTATGCTAGCTTTCTTTGGGTTAAGTTCCAGAATCCTTATTCAGAAGTTTTCAATGGTCAATATATTAAATATTGTCATGAACTTCCAAATGTGCTCACCTATATTTAGGTAAAAAATTACCAATCTTTTGGGAATTTAATATGTGAATGGTCTCATGGTATTTATGTATATGTCAATTTGGTTAACTACTGAATGATAATCTACAACTATGGCAGAAATAGGTAAAATGGGATATTAGATATCACTTAATTAGATAGTAAAGCCATTTAATAGATTTTAATTATCCTATTTATTTCTTTATTATAGTCTATTCATTATGGTAGCCATTAGCTATATGTGGATATTGGCAATAAAATGTGTCTAATATGAATATGGAAATAACTTTATTTTTATCTTATTTTAACTAGTTTAAATGGAAAACTATTAATAGATTCAGTTGATGAAAACTTTTAAATATGGAATTGAAGTACAGATTCTGTATCTCCAGTGGCATTTATGTTCAAATTAGGATCTGGTTAATTTTAAAATAGTCATTGTAATATCTAAAAATTAGCATAATATATTTTATTAGCAGTGAATTGTGTGAGTTATGTGGTATAGTACCTCTTTTTCCTCCTCTGTATAAAATTTCCAAAATGCATTCTGAACGTGAACAATAGAAAATGTAAAATGATGTGTGTGACTGTCACTGAGTTTGTATAGGGAACTACCACTCTAAGGTCCACTTTAATTTTTCTGAAAACTTACTTTACTGAATGTCAAATACATGCATTTTTAAAAGTAAAAAGTATAATAGTTTTAGGTAGCTTTTACAGAATTTGAGTTTACATTTAAATAATGAAAACTGGCTATTTTTGTTGGAAAAAAGAGTGTTCTTTCTGCAATATAGAACAATTTTCATTAGAGAAAATATTATTAGTTCATTAATATCTGTATTAATATCTATATCAATTGGGAATGAAAATCAAGGTGTCTCATCATCTACAACTCAACGGATATCCTACACCATCAGAACTGGGGAACAGACTTCAGTATTGCCTGCTTTTGCCTATTACTCTGAGAATTCTGCCTCATTTTCCTCATATAAACTGGTAGAAGGAGATAAATGTAACCTTTTTCTCCATGCTGATTACTCTTAGACATCCATCCTTCAGAGATTACTGCATTGCTTTTCAGAAGTTAATAATTGAAGTGTAATGATATTCCATAAACTTCCCTTACCTCAATTTTGGGGAAACAATAAAGACTTGTGCTTCAGTTTGCATTAGGCATTTGGAATATAATAAATATTTTCTTTAGTTCTTAGAAAAATATTAGCCAATGCATGTCATTCTGGTCTTGTCACATCTACAAGCCATTCTACCCTTTGTCCCCATTGTTAATACTGATAATTAAAAGGGAGGGAAATATTGACAGGCAAGTGTTCTCACAGTGGGCTTCTTTATTTCTTTAAGATTTCTAATTCAAGTGAAGAACTGTAAGTGAAAAATATTTTTTATTACATCTTTAATCACTTTCTTCTTTGATGTTAAAGTGAAGGAAAATATACGGGTACATTTACAAGTTGCTATGTGAGCAGTTATTGTGAAATTTATGCTGTGTAATGGATTATGGAAAGTAGCTTTGAACAAACTAAATGCCCATTTCATTTGATCAAAGCATGTTTTCACAAATCCAATAATTATGCAATGTACTATTTTTTATAAAGTTTTCCAAAGTATGGTAAACAATCACTAGGCTCTCCTCATTTGCACTGGAAAATGGACTTATAGGCTAAGGGTGATTTATGTACTGAAGTAATTTAAATTCCATACTTCCAAAGTCACATTGCATATGTTACATGCTTATAATTATGCTCCTCCGGGTGTGCAAGCCAAGAAGGTGGCAGAGTCAGACGCAAAGAAAGAAAGGAGATTGATGATATGGTATTTTGCTAATACAATGCAAAGGCACTAACAGATTATGAGCCTCTTTCTTGCCTTTCCTCCTCGTTCTTTCTAAATTACATTTTCAAGCTGATGTCTTCACTGATCTGTCATTTCCCAGAACTGCCGTCATTCTGCTGTATTGGGAAAAACGGAGAAATGTTAAACAGAATATTTCCAATATATAATTCAAATTCTTTTAGATTAAAGACAAAAGGTCTCCCTTCCTCCTCTCACTGCCACTGCATACATGTACTTCCTTACATGTCAGATACATGTGGCTCTATGTCAAATAATTTTCTCCTTTTTAATCTTTGGAGACATTTGAGTAGGAGAATGATTTTACTGGAAGTAAGATAAGACACTGGAGTCCTATGAAAAGTTTCCTGAAAGGAGGACAGTGCATTCTAGAAGACTGCCACTTACTTCCCTGTTCTTAAACTACAGTTTTATGCATTGTTGTCTTAAAAGGAGTGATGTGGACCTGTCTTTGGAGGGATGAGAGGATTTTTGTGTTTCTAGGCACTCTGTATCCCTCTTATTGGGGGTGCTTTAGACAGACTGGGTATTTTTTTAATAGGAGCACAATTTGGCAGGCTACGTTCATCTTTAATAAATTATACATCCTAATTCCTGTCTGATGCAAGAGCCATGATGTTCCCCAGTTGCCTCCTTCAGGTTGACTCCACGATGTGTTCTACACATTCTGTTTTCTGCTGTCACAGTTTTAGTCTTGTGCTCCTATTCTTTTTTGTTCCTAGTCTAAAGAAAAATGTCATCTCATCAATACAAATATGCCCTGTCACATTGTGTGTGTTCCAAAAGAGAAATGCTATATTTTTTGCATTTCTTTCGGTGGGGAAACTACCTTTTGATACCATTTTTAATGTCAGTTTGACTGTGGCTTATTGTTTTAGCCTTCTTTTCTGACTTCAGAGATCATGTTTTCAATAAATGTGTTTTTATACATTTGATGACACAACAAAACAATGAGGTTATACGCAGGGAAAAATATTGAAGGCCAGTGTAAAAATCAAAAGAAGAGTGATAAATTATAAAGAATAACTTTACTCATGTTACTAGAAAAAGGAAGAATCTTTAGAATGTCACCATAGTATGTTTTCACTACCATGAGAAAATACCTGGTATAGAATAACCTATTAGGGAAGATGTCTCTTTTGAGTTATGGTTTTGGATCCAGGTTGGCACCAGCATCTTCTTCTCTTTTGGTAAGAACTGATTGCTGGGAAACTCACAGTAGCAAGCCGGTATACACAGAAGACACAAAACCAGCTCGTATAAGACCAAAACCTGCTTTTGTAGAAGGCCAATTATTTCTTTTAAAAACCTAACAACCTCTTAAAAGTCCTATTGCTTCTCAGCGGTGTTCTAGGGGATTACAATTTCTTAATGAGTCTTGATGAGGAGAAGCACCTCTCCATCATAATAGATGAATCTGAAAATAGTGTTTGCTTTGTTTACCTGAAATGTTGTTTGTGCGGGTATGCTATATGACTGTGAAAATTCAAACCTCTTCAAGTGACATTCCAAGAATTATAATAAGTTTGTCTAGACTTAAAAAAAAACACCCAACTTTCCCTTTTTCATTTCTTCATAACTATTCTTCTGAATCAAAATTTTAAAGAGAAATCAAAAAACAAGCTTATTAATAAAATAAAGGGTGATGTGTTAATTTCTTTTCTTGTTACTTTCACAAATTGCCTGACTAAAGCAAATTAATGAAGGAAGTGTTCATTCTGGTTTACAGTTTGAATATTCACTTCAACATGGTGGGGAAGGCATGGAGGTGAGAGTAACTGTGGTTGTGTGTGAGGATTCATGAGGCTGGTGGTTCACACTGAGTTTGTATTAAGAAATCCAAGATAGATGCTTGTGAGTACTCAATTGGCTTTTCCTCCTCTGCTCTCACTCAGTCACCTGTAATTATTTTTAGTGTAGAAGTAGCTAGATTTGACCACGTGACATAGAAAATTGTATACACCCTGCATGTCTTCCTATGACTATTTTTGAATTTGAAAATTGATATCCGTAAGAATCATGACCACCAACAAAGTGATATAAATGGATACATTATTGTGTGCCTTAGCGTCCTATCCAAGAGCTATATTTTAGTTTGATGATTAACTGAATTATGTTGTGTAGACACTTTAGTCCTAAAAATATGGGGCTATAGCTATATCAAAGACCAACAATTCAAACATGGCAAAAATTATATGTATTTTTATACATATGTATAATTATACATATTATATGTTCATATAATATACAATATGTGATTGTGCATATAATTATGACTCATGAATAGATATAAGAAGATGATTTATATATATCAATAGACAAGCATGTTATTACTCATACTATAATACTCAATAATTATAATTATTTCCAAATATCAATAATGCTGAAGCTAAAATTAAGAAACCATTTCTAAGCATTTAATTACTTTTTAGCATGATCACTCTAAATCCATTATATCTGAGACAAACGGGGAATCACATACCTATAATCCAAGTGCTTGGAAAAGTGAAGCAGAACGACCATGTGTTTGAGATCATATTGAGCTACATAATGATATCTTGCTTCAGAAAACAGATATCAATCTAAGAAATGAAAATTCATTATATGTAATAATGTATAACAGTTTCTAACAAGATTAGAAGCAATGGTTAATCCAGGGTCTTCTTAAATTTTACCAAGAAGGTTTCTTTGTAAAATTATTTTATTGAGGCTAAATAATTTAAACCTCTTTCTAGTAGTTTTCTTATATATTCATTCGTCTTGTTAAAGACAGGGTTTCTCTGTGTAGCCTTGGCTGTTCTGGAACTCACTCTTTAGACCAGGATGGCCTCAGACTCAAAATCACATCTTGAGTGCTGAGATTAAAGGCATGTGCCACCATGTCTTACCCTAGCAGTTTCTTAAGGAAGAAATATTAGCTAAAAATTTCCTTAAAACATAGAAATAAAGTAGGTTAATAATAATAAAATTGTTTCTCCAGTTTGAACATTATTTCTTGTTAAATAGAAAATCATTATAATTTGTATTTTTTCTGTAAGTGGCAAATTGAATTATTTTAGCAGTTATTAATCATTCAATCTACAAATATTTATTATGTGTACAGATTGTAGTATTAAGAAATAAAAATATACTTTCTCTAGAGTTAGTGAAGATAGAAATATACATGCACTTATTAATCAGAATGATGATTCCTTTAATGAGGCTAGTTCAGTAAGCAGTGGGAGTATAGAAGAAAGATTGCTAAGTTAGAAAGCAGAAAATTATCTGAGTTCTTCATTTGTAGAAACATCTATGCTACTAGGGAAAATGACTACTGTCCTTTTACTAAAGGAAGCTGTATGGACTCATACATAGTCTATTTCATATTCTGTACATAAAGGCTTCAATTCATATTTTAAAACAGAAAGACACATGAATTGTTCTAGTGTTTGTTTTAAAGGCTTTAAGTTATGTCAAGAATAAAATGAAATATGGTATTGGCCTCACTAATATAGTTACATACACTGTAACATTTTATGAGTTCAATCAAACCACTTGAAAACAAACCAACAATGGATATCAAGAATTTGAACCACCTCCATCTACACGTGAGGTAGGTGGAAGAGTTGACCCTGAGATCCTAAGTGTGGGAGACTCATTCCTGACCCCCACCAGCTGCAGCACTCGAGAGAGCAGGCCCTGTACCTTGCCAGGGCAATGTAATAGAGCCAACCCTGTTAGCACATGTATGGGTGATCCAGCCCCGAAATTGTGAGCATGGGAGGGCTGTAAGCATTACCCATCTGTCTTGTCGTAGCCTGGTCAGGGAAGAGATGCATTCCTCCCCTCTTACCCATTAACACCTGGGGCAGGTGGGAGAGCTGGCCCTGTGATAATAAGAGTGGGAGAGTCAATCCTATTAGTGCAGGTGTGGGTGAACCAGCCCCGATGTTGTAAGCATGGTAGAGCTGTCCCCATTTCACACATGGTGGATCGACGTTACAGTTGACCAGACCCAAGATTATAACTTGACCTGCCTGATCATCTACCCCATCTATTATCTGCTGGAACACGTGAAGGGACCTGACCAGCAGACCCACAGGTTGCAGGATCTCCACAACACAGGACAGCAACAGGATATCCAGGAGAGTTCTAGCATTTATAGTGAAGTACAAACTAGAGGCCTCAAAGCAAATCAATGACTCCTTGCAATGAATACTTGGAAGTAAAGATGTATGAACAAAGGTGTCTATGGCATGACTCACTATGTGAGGCAATGCAGTTTCCATGGTGAGATTCTTAAGTTTTTCCCCTTTTTAAATTAAATATATTTTATTTTGTTCTGTTTTCTCTTAAATTCTCTTTTATTTGCGGGGAGAGTACAGAAGTAGAGGGCAGATGCAAAGGGACTGGGAAATGAATGGGATTAAGACAGATGATGTAAAAAACACAAAATGAATGAATGAATGAATGAATGAATAAATAAATAAAACCAAATAAGAATACACACTATCCTAATTGAACCCGAACAGGATGGTTGGGCCTTCATGAAGCCATGAAAATCCATTGCAGCTCGTAGAGTTTGCAGTGTGTGTCTTCTCCCAACCTGAACACAGTTGTGTGCAGTAGGTGCTTGGAGGTGCATCTATGCATTCCATTGTCAGGAGATGGTAACCTGTGCTTGGAGGTGCATCTACGCAATGGGAACTTGCAAAGACTGGACACCAGATCTTCCCTCTTTTCTAGAAAAGCATTGTTCAATATCTACTTGTCCACCAGTGACTACTGACTTTGGAAGGTGATAGCATTGAGAAACATGACATAGAATATATTTGCCTTGTATAATATATTTGTCTCAAGGTGAAGGATTCAGATAAGATGGCATTCTCTAAACACTAGTGGATATTTGGATAGATTGTAGGTGATGATGATATTGATGATTTAGGTGGCATATCACTCCCCTAAATTTATATTATGAATCTCTCTTAAATTTTGAGTGTCATCAGAAGTTTATCAGAACAGCATCTATGAACGTGATTCTTGAGATAAGCTTAAAAGCAAGATCTTTGTCTTATCTAGATTTTTATCTAAAGTGCTGAGTGTGGAATGCTGAACAGTATAAAAAGTGCCACAGTAAAGATACCTTGGAGATCATCCATCCCATCTTCTTTAGATTTGGGGGCAGATAGAACCTGTATGCATTCATATCAGAAATGAAATGAAGCTATCCTTTTCATAGCAGAATTCTTAGACGAGACTTGAAATATAAACAGTTAGTGTTGCTAAATTAAATATCAGTTACTAATTTAAAGTTGTCACATTTAAAATAATAAAATCCTGAGATTTAAATTCCTCTTTTCTTAAATTACTGTACTTAAAAAAAAATGTTCTGGGCAGTGGTGACACACACCTTTAATCCCAACACTTGGAAGGCAGAGACAGGCAGATCTCTGAGATTGAGGAGGCCAGCCTGGCTTACAGACTAAGTTCTAGGATGGCCAGGCCTACCCAGAGATATCTTGTCTCAAAAATAAACCCTTAAAACAATAAACAAATAAATGAACATACAATAATGCTGTTTTTAATGCATACATACTTTTATTTTTTATTCATTTTTATTGGGCTCTACATTTTTCTCTGCTCCACTCGTGACAATAATGTAGTTTTTAATTAATAAAATAATTGTCAATACTTGTACCTATTACTTTGCAACGCAACATTTCTCTGCATTCCTCCCATTGGTACTTTTCAATTTATAAACATAAACTTTAGAAATTAGAATTTAAAAAATGTAATGAATAGTTTATAATTCTGAAAAACTTAGTTTGCTATAAGAGAAATTTTAAAGAGCTAATATGGTTTATTAGAAGATTTTCCAAAAATCTTAGCAAAGACAGACCTTTGGATAAGAATGGAATTCACAATGTGATGCTCTGTTGTTCTGTTTTATGACTACATAGACAATTCTGGGGTTCATGAAACACAATATTTGCAGAACAACTTCTGAGGAACTCCAAATTCGTAACAGATACAACTTTACTAACTGCACATGATGTTACATCTTTTTATTCCAAGAATATATACACTACATATGTGAAAATCATGGGAGCTGAAGCATCCTATGTGGACACTGTATTACAGTCTCCAACAGTTGCCAAACAACTAAAGAATTTTGCCTTTTGTCTTTTGAAGAAGAAATGTACAAAGTTCATCATTGTGAAGAGTGGTATCAGAAATAAAGAAAAGCAAGCACACACATACCTTCATCTTTTTTCTTTATTTTTACAGGTAAGATTGCATTGATTATAATAAAATAATATTCCAGGATTTAATAAATAAAAAGCTTTGATAGCTTGCATCTTGTTTTATAACCTTAAGTGATTATTATATTCCTAATGAATCCAAATATTTGGGAAGTATGTGTGGGATCTTAGCTTTGGGCATTGCTTGTTCTAAATGAGCTCTTTCCATGGATCAACATCACCAGAATGAGAAAATTATATTTAAAAGTCACTAAACAGTTTGCTTACAAAAAATGTCTGCACCTCAGAAATGTGATAAGAATTTGGAAGGAAAAAAATTCCTAAAGGCTAACCCTCATAAATATCAGATGAGGCTCTAAAATCTGGGATTTTGTTTCATATAATTTCTCTAGTTTTATAGTCTAATTTTTATTACAAAGCTTAAACATCACATTAAAGTAATATGCATGACGAAATCCTATCCCTCCCATTGCTTCTATTCCAATTCTCACAAGCACCTACTATTAAACCTTTGGTATTATGTCAGACACTTTTTCTGTATATTACCAAATAGAGACTTATTTTTACAAAGGGCCATTCTATACATACTTTCCTGATGACTGACTTTCAATGCTTAACCATATATAGTGCATATATTTTCTTTCCAATATATGAAGAGTCTTCTTCTTCCTTAAAGCGACCTAACCACATTTTCTAGTATAAATACACCGCCAGTTGCTGAACCAATTCCCTATAGGAAGAGAGTTAGGCTGTTTCCAATGCTAATTCATCCTCAAGAGAATAGTTTCAAAAGATACGCGTTAAGCATGAGCCAAACTGTTGGTGATTTTGATGAAAAACACTAAACAGGGCGCACTCATCATCTAAATCCAGGATGAGAGAAAAATCAAGATTTAAATGTAGTGCAGTTTTGATGTCAGGTAGAGACTATAAAGAATGTTGGAAAGAGACATAAATTTACAGCTTAAGAATCTAAAAGTTATAAATGGAAAACTCCAAATTTCACTTGTCAAAAATATGCACCATCGCTGGCTGAGTAAGGCAAGAAGTATACGGGAAAACAGGCAGTGAATCATCGTTGTAGGTTGTTGATGTCTTTACAAGAAAAGCTGGTAGCAAGCACAGTGCACAAACTGTCAGCAAGAACACCCAGCGTTTACATACCTTTTCATGTCGGGTCTACATTTAATCTCTTATCTGTCTCCTTTCCGACACTAAAGATCTCTAATCTAGAACCTAAGCTTGATCTTCCTACAGGGGATGTGCTAGAGTTCGAAATATCAGTTTGGTTGAATCATTGGCTGGAAAGTTATCTTGCACAGTCTTGGATTCAGTCAATGTCTCCCAGAACTGTCTGAGTCTAAGCAGCCTCTTGGTTTCAGAATTAAATAGGAACAGGCTGTTTTGGAGTCAAGTGTAACGAGATGCAACTCCCAGGATTCTTTTCTTTCAAGGAGACAGTGATGCACATCATTTAAGTGCTCCAATGTCTGTTCCTCACTGACAAAGGCTTGGTTTTCACTTTTCATTGCCCTACCAAATTGACTAGAACTTGATTTGGTTAGAAAAGAATCGATAGATAAGCTATTAAACTTTAGATGCATGTGGGAATATATGATACTAACCATTATGTTATTTATTTATTTTTTCTCTTCAAACTTGAGTGTGTTTCTTTTAGGAAGCCTTTTGTTCATAAGTGTTAGGAGTTTTTTTCTTTTTTTTAGTCTCTTTATTAGTGAAAAAATGTGTCAAGCATGAAGACTTTCTTGTAAAGTATACAATTCTTGGAAACATGTGCTTCAAGACAGTGGTCAACATATTAGAAATTCTTTTCCCATTAAGTCCAAAATGACTTCACACAACCAGCTTAATGTGCATGCTAAAAGGCATTGTCTTAGAGTGACAGACTGGTCATCTACTTTAATTGGAGTCACCCAGTGTCTGGGACTATTCTTCATGTCTGAATGGTGTGTGGCTTTATTTTCTTTATGATGCATTTTCCAATAGAGTATATTTCAAAACCAGTTTTATTAATGGTGGTACCTACACGGTGTATCTAATAATTTCATTAATTCCTCTGTTCTTAATTGTTTTATTACCTTTCTCCAGTTAGTAGCAGTAAATACTGAGCAGTCTTTATTCATCAGGGATAGGAGTAGCCACTCTTCTGAGTGGTGAAGCTTATTAAGGAAAAGAAATGTCATTTTCTTTGATTCCTCCCTGCTTTCACAACCCCTAGTCTCACCTGGAGGGAAGGCCAGCCTTAATTTCTAAATTAATTGCCATAAACATAATTTATATATACAAGGAACATGCGAAAATGCCTTCAGTGCCGATCTTCACATTAATCTTGGTATTCTACTCACAAAAGAAAAACTAGTGTTATCCTTTTATAAATAATTGATACAAAGCCTTTCAACTGGGGAAGGGGATAGTGGCGGTGGTGGCTTATTTAAAAGCTCAGATAGGCCAAATGATTTACTCTGGTAGGGACTGCAAATTTTTAGATGTTTAACTTTGTTTTAATCATTCCTATAATAAATATGAATCAGTCATCTCTCTTTAAACATCTGTGAAGTTGACTGAAGAATCTTATTTTATCCATATTGGTAACAGCCTAAAATCGTCACAGGATTGCAATTGAAACAAGAATTACTGCAGTAGGATATGCATGTCTAAATGCTTAACTCTTCACCCAGTACAATGGCTGCTTTAGGATGCCTCTCTTAGGTGAGTTTAATTTCCTATTAACATTAAAGAGAAATTATAACTGTATAAGAAAGATAAATATATCTCTTTAAATTTGTTTATTGGATTGGCCAGGAATCACCACTTAGCATTTTTAAAAACATGAACCATCCAGCATTTTCACAAGGAACATTGTCAGATGCCTGCATCCAATTGTCACTAAAAAGCTACCTCTCAAACCTTTTGAAAATCTTCCCGTTAATGCAGGCACCACTGCAAATTCTGAATCAGACAGAATGAATTCATCTTCTCAGCAAGACTGGAGCTTTCCTGCATCCCTGTTAAGCTCATGTTATGGGCAGGGATGGGACTGTTTATGACAGATGCAAATTGCACTTAACATCATCTGTATTTTACAGTTTATCACTAGGCACGCATCCTCCAAATCCAATTTTTCCCTTTAAACCCAAGAATTCTGGACACTTCATAAAGGAAAAAGAGCTTGCTGCCACCTTCAAGGAAACTCAAACTATCTGATTTTTTTATTTGCTGCTGCCATTAGATTGAAATGATTTTTCTTCAGTTTGCTCAAAGCCAGATTTAAAGTCAGGTCCCAGAGGAAACGGGAAAGTCGATCCCCTAAGCTGCTCAGTCATTGTTTGCTTTTTTTTACATGTAATATCCCACTTCTAAGCCAGGGTATAATTTAAAATACAAAACACACTCTACATAAATATGTCCTTTAGAAATTTTCTAATCTGACATTTAATGGAAGTTAACTAAGTGTCTAATATTATGTTTATGGAAGAAAATGGAGAAATTACAAATATCCTTGAAGACAATTATTTCTTAATAGTGGTCTATTTCTAAAGCTGTGTGTTTCCTTACTGCTTCAAGTCAGTAGCAGCCATGCTATGTGCTTCTTTTTGATTCAGACCTGACAGCTTGCTCGTTTATGACACTTCTAAATAAGCCTCAAATAATTTCAAATATTTCTTATGCTATGGTCCCCCTAGAGCCACTCGGAGAGCTCTGGTTTGCAGTCGCGTTCTGTTTGCTAGGGCACAGCAAAGGGTTACTTCAGTTTCTGTGCTGTGAGTACAAGCAACAGGAATCTATGGGCTTTAATTTGTCCATGTCTTTCATTTGATACCACCAGTATTAATAGCTTTGCAAGGAAATTCTGCAGTCATTAATCATAATAATTAATCAGATCCAATTATATTGCATATAAATGCGAACAAATTGCTGAAAAAATAATGATCTATCACCGACGTGTCACAAGGAAAAAGAGACTAAAATAGTAATTAGAAGCAGGGATTTAGTTGTGTGTGAGTGCCCCGCAACTGATTTTAGCTGTATGATGATCTGATGATGTAATTAGTAGAAATTCTAGCATGCCTTTTCGGCAGACCATCTAATGACTGTGCAAGTGGGAATCAGCTTTCTTTTTCTCGAAACATCCCTGCACTTGCTCTTAACTTTGCATTTCTGGGTGAAGTTGATACAATGTCCCTTATATCCAAATGCAGGGTTCTAAATTGTTCTTGCCTGGGTTTTCTGAATTTAAGATCTCTTTTTAAAAAGTTAAGACTATCCGATAACTGAGGTTAGAAATCAAGACAGCCTGCAATGGCATTTTTTTTTAACTCTTGTAGTCATAGAAGCATATAACATATAATTCAAAATGAAATGTTTTGGTTATAGGGTATTAACACTATTCTGTGGGTTGCATGCGTGCTAGCTATTTTCACCTATCTTCTTTCCTTTGAACTGAACTGAAAACATTTCAGAAAATGGAATGACTCTGCTTTCACTTCAGTTCACACTCTACAAAGCGTTGGCTGATCTTATCAGAAACCATTTAAAAATACAGATGCATGCGAATGTGCGTGATTGTATGTGTGCATAAATTCTTTAACAGATTCTTAATCTTGACCAAAATGCATTATTTGGTGTAAATTTTTCTATGGAATCATTTTAATATGTTGCTATTTTTCCCCCATTTTTCCTCTTCCTTCACAAGCTAGAGTTTGCAGAACACATTTTCAATTTAAAACGTACGTTATATGCGCGCCTGCTCGGCATCACTTTGTTTTATGAGCAAATGTGCCAGTTTGAAGCTCTTCCAAACATTTCCTTGCTGAATTCACCAATCACACATGAAAGGGTTAACTGAAGATTGATGAGCAGTTTTTATGATAGGTTTTCCGACTTGAAAATAAATGTTAGGTTCATCATAGTTCTCAATACTAAGCAATGCACCCTCCAGTCTTTGATCTCAGTGTTGTGAGTACTACAAAGAAATAAAACCTTATCTTACCTTTTCCAGCATCTACTGCAGAAGACCTCAATAATGCATAAGAACATCTGGAAGTCGGTAATTTTAGCTATCAGAGATAAGAATTGACACAGAACAGGTAAACCCTACAAAGTCATCATGTTGAAATGAACTGATTAAGGTTTAGTGACATAAAACATCATGTATAGTGTTTCCATGCTTGCTACATCTTGCTATTTTTTATTAAAAAAAGGAATGTCAATTATATATATTTAATAGGTTGATTAGCTCGCAGCTATATTATATTTTACAGAAAGAGACAGAAATGTCTGCAATCTATTGCCATGCACATCTATTTAGAGTGAACCGTGAGTTCATAGAAAATACATGGGCATAGTAAACAGGGTTTTGAAATGACAATTTTTTACTGGTTGCAAGTGCTAATTGCTAGTTTCTCAAGGGTATAGAATTAATCACCTGCTAGATTTACAGTCTCTAGGTTGAGACCTGAGGATGGAAGCAATAAGAAAAGCTCTTGAGGGACATATCATATGGTGAGTCTAAATATCAGTCTCTATGCATATGTAAATTGGTAACAAAGTTTTTTCAAAGCTCAAGTATGCTAATTTCAAACAGCCAAGACTAAAGCTCGCTTTTAGCAGCTGTTTAACGTCTGCCTGTGGGTGGTAGAGAGAGCTTAAAATACAAGCAAACAGCGGTGCATAAGTAATTAAGCAACATTTTGCTGGGCATAAATAATTCTGTTTATATTGCTCTTTTGAAGAGTATAGAATACAAAATAACAGATCAAGCGCACCTTGGGTCACCAGAGGTTAAATGTTCCAGCTCTTTACCTTGCCTCGGGTTTTACATTTTAAGGAAAATAAAAAAACACACTGTGCTAGGTGATCTTTTATAACTTCCTGAGAGAGGAAATCATTTAAGATTCAAATAAACTGTACACAGAAGCATCATACTCAGAGTTCAACTGTTTTGTTTTTCCTTTATTTTTCCATCAGTATATCAGAAGAAAGTCAGTGGCCAATTTGTTTCTTAACATTATATATTTTAGGGTTCTAGAAAGTTAAGTGGAGGCTATTTGACAAAATTTAAAAACAATAAATTATAAATACAATCCTTTGCCACAGTAGACAAAAGAGTAGTGTTCTCAGTTTTTTTCAAGAATAATTTAATTTTAATTAACCACTGCATTTATGTGAACACACACACACACACACACACACACACACACACACACACACACACGATGTACTTTGTGGCTGTTGCCTAACTATATGGACTAAGTCAATGTCGTGTATTCAGGATAATCACCTGGTTTGAAGAGATCTTACTAAGCTGGTAGAAGTGCCTAAAGGGGGAGAAAGGCTGGTCTACACAAATTGCATTTGATTCCATAAAAACCTTGAAATTGACCAGAAGGAAGATGAAAGATTTAACATGATTTAGAAATACCTAGTCTGGAAAAAAGGATTATAGACACTAACTGTGAAAAGAATCAGGGGTGTAAACTTTGTTTGTGTTAAATATTCATGGTTTAAGGAGGCAATAGTGAAAGGAAGTACTCAGTTGGACATCAGAGCTTATAAAGGGTTTAACACCTTAGAACTAGGAAGGCAGGAGCAGACATTTATGAACAGGATTGCTGTTTCCTTTTGCAGTGAAGAAACAGGTAGATAAGATGGGATTTTCCAAACATCTCTTTATGTAATCTCAATAATCTAGTAAATTGTGTACAGTTTCAGGGAAATATGGACTTTTTTTTTCCTTTTCTGGCATATTAAATTCTGTTTTTTGAATCTGCCACATGGCTAAAAGAGTACTTAGGGCAGTGGATTTTTGGGTACAGATAATGTATGTATGTATACATGTATGTATATATATATGTATACATATATATGAATATATATATTCAGAGTTGATCTCTGGGGCTTCTGAGTGAAAGAAATGAAAGCTTTTTGCCTTGTTTTTCTTCCTACAGTTGGTAGATAGCAGCACTAGATTAGTGTTCCCAAACAAACAAACGAAAAAAAGATAGTTAAAGAATTAAAGAGCCCATAAAGAATTAGCATTTCATCAGGACAGTAGTCTACAGCTGCTTGACCCTGCAAACTGTACAGTTTGGTCTACTTACTGTCATTCATTCTGAACAGAGCAATAAAGGTAGACTTGCTACGTAAGTCGCAAAGACAAAGAACAGGACAAACAAGGAAATCACAGCCTCTCCATATCCATGTGAAAGCAGAAACACATTTGCTTGAAATTTTTGGCAAAAGTGCATGGTGTGGTGGGTATAGTGTAAGGTGGGCATAATTATTCAGGTCTATAATCCCAGCTACTCAGGGAGGAAAGTCAGAAGAATTATGGGTTCGAGACCAATCTGAACAACACAGGGAGTCACCAGTACTCAATATTGTAAAATTGTTGCTTTCTTTAATCAGTACCTCTCTGAAAATTATCTTTATTTTCTCTGCATATTATGACTTGGTTATGAGGAAGCTTGTCTACTTATCCTTGTATACTAGAATATCTTTTGGGTAACATAAGTCTTGGCTATGTTTAAGTAACTCCTTTAATATCATCTTAGGAAATTTGCGGTCCTTGGCTTTGACATCCCTGGCCTCCCACCTTTTTGCTTCTTCATTGTTATGCTTCATTCACTACTTTTAACTATTCATTCATTTGCGTCATCAAGAACAGACAGTTACTTAGAAAGAAAAGTAACGTTAGAAATGAAATGGCTTCAACTTGGCTTGCTGTGGAGATACCATGAAACGTCTGTCACAGACTTTGTCACTCACTCGTCAATGGAAGTGTAGATGCTTCACTTTAATTCACGAATAGTGTTGACAGTGCTCTGATTGGTTATCCATCAGTTTCATCTGTGTCTGCAGAACTGATGATGGCTTATTTAAGCAGAAAGCAGTATAACACTTCTCAAAACTGATTAGCCCGATAAATACAGATCAAAAAAAGAATGAATGTTATCAGATCATTGTATCGTATTCACTGAATTAATATTAATTTGCAGAGTATATGGTTACAGTGTTTACATAACCAGGAAAGATCAAAATATGTAATATATGTGTGTATAATATTAGGTTGTCTATTTTGAAATTCAGTGTTAGACTATTTAAAAATCTCAACTAGAGCATACACTCATTTTAAAATATCTTAAGCTCTTACACCACACTTCCCAGTGGGTCATTCAGAAAACATGGTTGAAAGAAACTATTTCAGGAAACAAACAAACAAGTAAACAAACAAATGTATTGTCACAACATGCTAACTATTTAACCTTGCTCATGTTAAAATAATTGAAATTTCAAATTTCCTATGTTGTGAAACTGTTTATTTTAACCGAGAACTGCATAACTGATGCAAAATCTTAATTGAAGAACCACTTAGTGTTATTCTCTCCTTAAGTACTAAGCTTAAGAAGCATCGCTCTGCCAGTTCCTTTTGGATGAGCTAATGAGAAAAAGCACCTATATCCTGTGGAAGAGTTGCCCTGGGAATCTGATGGGGCAGGGACTACTGATGGAGGAGAATGGTAAAATAACCTGAGAAACACGAGGAGCTGAAATCAGAGAAATTGTGTGTCTTCAGCCAAGTCACCTCTTTTCTGGATATTATCCTGATTTATCTTTGCCATATAATGAGAGCGTGTTTAATTAATCGTCTGTGAATGTGTTTAAGCTACTCCTCTTTCAATTTGTGTTTATGATATTTGTTAGCATGTAGGGTTTTATAGACACTGGGCTAGACATGGTATCACTGGTGAACATACATATGTGCTCTTAATTTGGAAAAAAAAGACCTCCTCACATTAAAGTCTTATGGAGAATACTATGCTTTCTATATTGTTTGGGTTAAAGAGATTTTGGAGGAAAAACTAAAATCCATCATTTTATCCTTCCCATCAACTCAATCCAACAGCAACTCCAAAGGAATGACCAGAGTAGCTTCTAGTCTACCGGTTGCACAGGAAGCCTTGAATCTAGGATCCTCTCACATGTATTACCTCCCTCTGGCTGTCAGTTAGATACATGGACACACCAATATGGCATTCACCCTTATTTTGCCTTCAGAACTGAGATTCCTGCTGAGAGTATCAGTGGAGATGTCAACTCTCTCTCCTGCTAAGGGAGCTTCCCGATAGAACCATTTCAGTGTTTGTGGTTTTCGTTTTGTTTGTTTTTCCTTATAGCTTTTTATGGAAATCATTTTACAATGTTGAGATGGAGTGCAGCTGAAAAACTTATTATATTTACTAATTTATGTAGCAACCAAAAGGTAAAAGAAAATAAGACAAAACATATTTAGTAATTTTATGAATTTAAAAACTAGCCCTCGGGGAAAATCAGCGCTTTATATTTTGTATCACTGCTGTGTTTAGGAAATCTAAAAATGGGAATTTCATATTCTCATATTTTGACAAGTACTTTACATTTGCTTGAATAAATATTTTACTATGAAAGGAATATGATTAAAAAGGAAAGAACCCCGCACTATTAACTTCTCAGGAACATGGAAGCAGTCAAAGCACACATTCCATAAACCCTGGGATGCAGCAGCAGTCAGATGATTCTAACCAACCCTCAGATGAGATTTCCTTTTTTTCTTTATTATTTTTTAGCCTCTGGAGAAAGTCCGCATTGAAGAGGGGAGAGGTGTAATTCCACTGTCAGATCCACCCAGGAGAATTCAGCTCTTTTCTGAGGAGCTTCCACGTACAAGAATCTAAAAACAATAGTTCACCCTACACAGAGCCCAGAAGTCAACCAGGTCTACAATCCAGAGCTCAGAAATCATATTTATTCTTTTTTTATGAAAACGCAGCTTTAACTTGTAGCCATGCTTCATACTGTTAAGGTCAGTATTTCAGATGGAAATTATATTTAGTAAGTGATGAAAGAAATCACTCATAAATACTGTAACGGGAAGAAAAGAGGCTCTTACTACTGTAAAAGAATGAGTTTGTTTTGTTTGTAATTATCTTCCTTTAGAGTAATTGAGATCTGAAACAGCAGCTAATAGCCTCACTGCTTCAAATTACTACCGCCTGTAACTTTACCTTGCCAAATATCAAAGAGCTTTTCAAATGCAACACTACCACTAAAACCTGGGTCATTTTCTAGCAATTAATTGGAAGAGGTGATTAATAGCTTAATAATGGGTTGATCTGTGTTTAAAAGTGCAGGGGACGTGCATAGGAAAGGAATATGTAATTTCGTATTCTTGAAATATAGCCTAATTGAAAAATCAGCAGTTGGTCTTATTTGCTTTAGGCTTGTACTTCCAAACCCTTTTTTGAGCGATGCTGAGAAAATGTGTAAATCTGACTTTTTTTCTAATTAACTCCTTGAACAGCGAACACACTGCGAATTTAAGGAGCACAAACTCTTTCTGAAACCAACTCTGCCCAGTTGTCATCTCACGAGTCTGAGGGCAATATGTGTCAAGGATTAATCTAGATGTGTGGACGGTAGTGCCCTCTTGGAGAATCCCCACTAAAGGGACACCCATGGATCCATAGGGCATCTTGAACCATGTCATAGTCTCAATAGCCTTAATAATATGCCTCTTGGGAGCTTTTGGTCACTTCTGTGCATCCTTGTTACATTCACCATCGACTGATTGGCCATAAAATCTAGTTATATACCAAACTGTCAGTCTCAGAAGACATACACAGAAATAACATTATACACACTGTATTTATGTATTTAGGAATATATATGAGTATACATATATGTATACTACAACAATTAAGAGGCCATGAGTTAGAAAAAAAAGGACATGAGTGGTATGTGGGAAAGTTCAGAGGGGAGAAAAGGAAGGGAGAAAGGATATAATTATGTTATAAATGTAAAAAAATAAGAAATTATTTTTAAGAAATCTATCTAAACTAACCATGGCACTCTCCCACAAAGGTCCTGCGTCATTCAGTAAGTTCACAAACATAATGATCAAAATTTGTACACAAGGTCTCAAAGAAACAGTAGTCAACTTCACAGAAGGTTTTGGTTCAATGGGAAAGTAGATATATTGGTAATCTCAAGAGATGGACTCATTTTTCCGAGTCACTGTAGTGCCTTTGTAATCTATGTCAAGATGTCTGGAAGTGATAAACAATAATGCTCATTTCTTGTTTACTATACATATAGTATGTGCTGTTTGTGTTTATTTTATGTGAAAGAGGTGAAACATGCCCCAGGCAATGCTGAAACATGCATAGACAGCCCAATTATATTGGGCTTTGTGGTCTAAGTTGATGAGGATGACTAGCCAGTCATGGAACAGGTTTCACTGAGATATGAATTCATATTGCTGGATTCAGAGTCCAAAGCATTAACTATTACTCCATGGGAGCTGGTTCTATTTTATGTAGCTAGAAGAAAATCATGAATCGGCTTTTTATTTCCCATAAACTCTTTCCCATGGTGCATTACTGCTTCTTCTTTTGTGCCAATCTTATGTCAGATAAATCTATAGAAATACTCTTCTATGCTTCCATCATTATGTTTACAAGATGGCCCAATGCTAGAGCATTAAGAACTACTTGTGGCTGTCTTCTTGGGATCAAGCATGAAATAGCATATGAAGTGGTACATAAACTCCCTCAGACTACATTACAGGTCCTTGCTTCTACAAACCTTGCGATCCAATCTTGAAACCTCGTATTCATTCAAGGTCAAGATATTGTATGGGGATTGAGGTGATCACTGGATATTGTTTCCAACTCTTCCATTTGTCAGAAAATATACAGGAATAGGGGAAAGTTATGAACATGTTAGTTACCTGGGCTATAGACTCTGAATCTAAATAAAATGGTTAAAATATGCACAATTAAGTTCAGTCTGCTGCAATATCTATGTGATAGTATGCTACTGATGTGAACATTCAGATGGAAACAAAGAGAACTGGGGCTTTTAGGAACTTTCCAGTCGAATAGGACCTTTCCTGCTGTCAGTGGTCAAAAGATAGAGACACCAGGATGAACAGAGATGCTCCTGGAAAGAGCTCAGATCTCTTGCTGGTCAGGAAGCCCAAAGTTCTCACTGTTGTCCAGTTTGGGGTGGGGGGCTCTGCTTTCAAGATGGCATGGGAAATGAATGGGTGGAGTCTAGTAAAGCTGATGCAGTTTTTTGCTTTGTATAATTTAGTGTCATTTTTCTGAGATTACTGCTATTTTTAATTTGCTTATTTTTCTGTGCAGCCAAAACTAAATCATCCCATAACCTTTAATTTTCTATGCATTCAGCTTGCTACCTAACTTGCCAACTTTATTTCTTTGTTCTTTCAGAAAAGTTGGTCATTATCCCAAGGCTGTTTGTTTACAGTTGAGGTCTCCTGATTTAATATTTCAACTAATATTATCTCATTTTTTTGTTTAAATTACTTTTGCCATTAGTGCTTCCAAGCATCTGACAGGGACAGCCTAAATGGAAGGGTGTATTTGTCTTACTCATGCTTTTAATGGGCTCAATTCATGGTCATTTGGGGAGGTCTCACATGACATGCAGTGGTGGAGTTCTGTGTTATTTCACTTCTGAGCAGTAAGTACAGAGCAGAGATTGTAGATGTTGGCTGTCTTTCTCTCCTTCCCCTTTTATTCTGTCTGTGCCCGCAGACAGTATGGATGTTGCCACTAGGTGCTTTCTGTCCATGAATTCAGATTCATTTTATTTATTTTGTTTATTTTATTTTTCTTTTCCTCCAGAGATTCTCATTCTGAGACTTAGGGA
The DNA here is from genome assembly GCF_982192425.1 of Myodes glareolus. NCBI lineage: Eukaryota > Metazoa > Chordata > Mammalia > Rodentia > Cricetidae > Myodes > Myodes glareolus. The sequence goes on along the minus strand of NC_142046.1, from coordinate 38,780,293 downwards.
GAAAGGAAAAGGGTGGGGTTCAATAAGTTGGTAAGTAACAATGTGACTTTTGTCAACATTTCCTGATCTAATCAGGTGCTTTGTCCTTTCCTTCATTTTAATGCAGAATATTTTCCAGCATTGTTGATACATGTGAAATACCTGATCTTATCAAAAAAGCAGCTAAGAGATGGGCCTTTATTGAATCGCTGGGATCCAGGCAAGGCTAGGCACTACAGTGATGCCATTTCCATGGCTTTGTCACAGTGGCCGTTAGGATTGTTAATGCTTGGAGGAGTTTCTTTAGTAGTTCATGATTTTATTGCAAGTACTTAAGCAGCACACTTATTTATGTACAAATCTAAAGTCCTCTGGAGAACATTCCTTTGAAACAGGGTTTCTCTATGTGACCTAGCCTAATCATGTGATCCTACCACCTCTGCTTATTGTGTATCTGGGAATACAGGAACAGATATTTGACCATAAAAATTTTTAAAACATTACCCTGTAATGCTTCCATAACAAAAGAAATTTTGTAGATGGGTTTAAAACCAATTCTAACAGGAATAAATTTAATAAACTATGGAGCTAGCCAGACTCAAGTACTGATGGTTTCTTTTTGTTGGGCATATTATTCTGTTCTCTCTCTTATTCTCTTCTCTCTCTCTCTCTCTCTCTCTCTCTCTCTCTCTCTCTCTCTCTCTCTCTCTCTCTGTGTGTGTGTGTGTGTCTCTTTCTCTTTTTCTCCCTCCCTCCCTCCCCTCCCCCCTTCCATTCCTCCCTCTATCTTTCTCTGTCTTTCTCTCTTGCTCTTTCTCTGTGTGTATATATGTGCATGTGTGTGTACTGATGCCCAATGATACCAGAAGAGGGTGCTCTGGGGTAGAGTTACAGATAATTGTGTGCCACCCTACAGGAGTGCTGGGAGATGAACTCTGGTCATCCTTGTCCGGGAGGCATTTTTTAATTAGAACCATTTCCCTAGCTCCACAAATGGTAATATTTGCCTAAGATTTATTAAGCAACAGTGAAGGAGATGGCTCAACAGATAAAAATGCTTGCATTGCAGGCCTAAAGACCCGAGTTGAACTCCAGAATCCATGCTAAAGACAATATCCTTGGGCCATATTTCTAATCCCGACAATCCTACAGTGACACGGGAGGTGGTAAAAGATTTGCCAGGAAACAAACCAGACAGCTAGCGTGCAGTATGCAGAGCAACAGTAGAAACAAGAGTTACCGTCTCAACAAGGTATATACACAGATATACACACGATAATAATGATGATACTACTAAAACACGTACAATGTTGGGTACACAGATATAAAGGTGCGTGCACACAGTAAGGATCATAGTAGTAAAACAATACTTCTAAAAACTTATTGAGTTGAACCTATGTTTTCAGACACTTAATATGGCATAAGTTTCTTCATGTTTATCTGCTGTTATAGTGTTTTGATTGACATCAGTATAGAAAGAACTTCAACAAATGATTGACTCTTCAGTCATTATAGAGGAATGATAGTAACTCATTTTCCTAGCTAAGGCACTGTCTCAGAGAGACAGAGCTTTCTGGGGCAGCAGACATCACCCTCAGGTGATATTTTGGACAGCATAAAAACAGTGCCTGGGATGATGTTGAAGAAAAGAAGGTAAGGAAGAGCATATAATAAATTGTTTGGGAATTTGCAGAAGAAGAAAGATAAATTGACTATTACAATAAAAAGTTGTCTCCTAAAGTTCTCATTGAAAGTTTCTTTAGGTCTTTCACTGTTCTCCCAGTAAATAAGGAATATGAACCCTTGTGGATCTATATACTCAGTAGTAAGTGACAACACATTGGTTATTTCATATTTTTGCTCTCTTTTGCTTAGAGATCTGATTAGTTGTGCCTTTCTAGTAGCCTGGGCAAGCAGCCATTGCTATTGTGTCTCGTGTGTTCCAATGTGCGCTGGGTGATCAGTTAGCAACGCAGAGCACCGTGGAAGGTCTGTGAGGTGCACACGGAGGTCCACCTTTGTGTGTCTCGCTGTTTCTATGAGCAGATGAATTTGAGCCTTAAATGCCTGAGGAACAACAGCCAGCCCTTCATAGTTTTAGGGCCTACAGAAACATTTTTATATTTGAAAATTTAAAGAAAAACTATTGAACTTTCCTTTTATCCTTCTCCCTTCATTCCTTTCTTGAACCCAACTGAAGTCTATGCGCTCTGCTCCGATCCTAATCCGCTTGACTCAGCCTCCCAAGCGCTGAGATAACCGATGTTCTCTACCATGTATCACCAATTTAGCAGTGAGTTTTCAGTTCAAGATAAATTCTATATTTATTTTACGGCAATGCTATTAGAAGACAACCTTTTTATATCTTTTTATGTAAAGGGGACTCTAAAAGCAAAAGAACATAGTTTTTAAGCATTGACTCAAAGACAAATGTCATTAAATCTGAGTAAGATGAAAAATATTATCTCTCTAGAAATGATTTCTAAAAGGATAGGGTAAAGGTGCCATAATCCTAGCCAGCTCAGTTTGCGTATTTACGACAAGGGAAGGGCTTTTCTTTGGGCTTTGGAGAGACTGTGAAGGTACTTAGTCTCTTTCCTTAGGCATCTGTAAGTATCCCGTTGGGAGAAACCACTTTCATTTTATAGTTAATTATTTACCAAGAGCAGTGAAGGCTACCGTGACCACTCTTAATGATATTCTGTGGGGCAAGTATGAGATGTTCCAAGGCTAGAAGTGCCTTGTGACCTCTCAATTGGAAGTATCAGAAGAGAGACACATTCAGTGTTATAGAGACTGTGGAAGAATGACCGAGGGAGGACACCTGCGACTCCATTAGATCCACTAGGCCAGCATTTACTTTAAATAACGATATTAAAAAAAAAATGAAAATGACTGATGTGGCAGGAGCACAGATGGTGAGATCGGAGATCTTGAGAAGGGCCATTAGAGAGGTATGTGTGGCCAGGGTGTGCGGGACCCTGCACAACAGGGTAAAGAGTAGGATTCTATTGCGCAGTACTCCAGGTGGCTCTGCATGAACTCACTTACATCCCTTTTCACTCACGGTTGTAGATTTTTGGGAGTACAGAATCTTGACCTGAGAGGCACACCAGTCTAACAGTGGTCCAGTTACTGCTGTAAACAAAATGCTGCTCAATGATTTATTCTTGAAGGAGCCTCATGATCCCAAAGCATATGAATTCAGGATTTTGGGTGCTCCAGCTGTGGTAGAAATTTCACTTACCCTAGACAACTTTTCTGAGCCCTTGAACACTTAGATTTTGTTGTCCCTGAGCTTCTATCTGCATCCTGTAAACCCATTTCATGTAGTCTGTACACATAGGTGTATAGTCTCATGGGCCCCAGACAAGGAGCCAGAACACAATGGCCTTGCTTCGTTGACCTAGTGTGATAATGTAGGTGGGAGGTAAAAGCAGGAAAATTATGATAACATTCATACATCTTTAAAATGAAGAAGTTTGGCTTAGTAGGAAATCCAACAAGTGGCATCTCACAATGATCCTCAGTGGAGTAGCAAGACAATGGAAACTATTGAAGTTAAGACAAGAAAGTATTTTTGATAAAATTGGAAACAGCGACAATATGAAAAGTGCTGATAATGGCTAAAATTTTATGAGAACAAAGACGGGATCATTGGGTTTAGAGATAACTTGATCTTAACAAGACCAGGCTTTGTGATGTGGTGAGATCAGTGCTATGATTGTGCCGGACTCAAGTTGGATTGGCAGGAGAAGAAATGGACAAAGTGATGTACATAATCATTTCAGACAAAATGTGACTCAGGGGACAGCATGTAGAAAAAGCTAAGCGAGAAAATAAAACGACTTGTCTTCTCCCCTCATCACTCTGCTAGTACCTCCTTTCCTCCCTCCTCCCTGGCTATTCCATTCCTCTCATCCTTCCTTTGTCCTTCCTCTTCTTTTTAAATGATAGGATTTTGTTCATTTTTGTTTTCTGGCAGAAATCATGTTGTAAAGATGGTGAAATTGACAATGTGAGAGCCGCAGGCCATAATTAAGGAGTCGTTAGTGGATGGGAGATCTAGAATTGACACGATTAGGATGCTGTAGTCTGAGAGATTGGCTAGATGAGGGTAGCCTGTGATTCCACATGGCCATTTGGAGGTGAAGCGCAGTTCCATTAAGAAAGATGGAAACCTGCTTTTGCTGACTTTTACAAGGCTGTTTTGAGTCTCTTAATTGATAATTTTCTAAAGCTTTTATTCATTAGAATAGTAACAGTTTGGCAGATGTATTATTTTGGGAATATTAATTCACATGTCCCTTCTTTACATACATGTTAAATGTAAATGATTTCTGTATAAGGTCTCTAAATCCTTGATATAGGCATTATTAATTTTTTTGTAAATCATTTTGTCATTAATTTAACAGTCTCAGAAATGCATTTTTCTGTTTTAGGAATCCTGCTAGAAGCTAACAACCCTCTACTAACACCTCTCAATACACCCACCTATCAGACTATACTAAATTTATTTATGTTTCCTCACAGATGCTGTGTAATAATTTCATGCAGATATGTAATTCCAGATCTGAATGTGGGTGGTCCTTCCTCACAATCAATTCATCAGATGAAAATCATAGTGAGTCCTATTTGTTTTAAGGTCAAGGAGCTGATCATTGGCAATTTCTTTCCCCATTGTTAGTGGTTGCCTTGTCCTACATGCATAGCCATGTCTAACTGTTTCAGAAAAGCAGGTACAAAACATTTCTCAAACTCAGCTCCAGATGAGCTGATCAAATATGTTGAGACTTTTAAAAATAAACATATAATTTTAAAAATCAATAAGAATAAAGTAAAAGTTGTGGCAAATAGAGCTTCCTGCCCCCCCAGGCCAGAGTCCCTGGGAGTATGCAGATCCATTTGCCATGTCTTCTTCCCACTCTATGGCACACTTGGTTGGCAGGAGAACCTCTTTCTCACCAGATGAGGGATGTGTATATAACAGTGAAACTCCTCTTTGACTTGAGAGAATGGTTGTTTTTTTGTTTTTATTTTAACGTCTGCGAAATAATTAAAAATGAATGGATATGGTTGAATTATAGGAAGCATATTTATTATTTGGAGTAGTTATAAAAGAATTCCCTGAAATTAAAAATCATACTTTGAACAGGTCGATTAGTCAGATTTAATTTTTCTTTCACTCTCTTATATTGATGTAAATATTTTCATCTGTTATGCATAACCAAAAAGTATATTAAACTGTCAAAACATAAATGATTTCCTTTGGCCACCATGGCTTGAGGGATTTATTTCAAGTCTGTTGTGTTACTATTTGCCCTTAGGATGTGTAATCTATATTTTTAGGGGAATGTGGCTTACTGTAAGACACCTGTATTATTTATGTGTGATTAATATTTGCGTTATGGTGAATGTGGTTTTTGGCCTTACTTTTCTCTTGTAGTGACTTAATCATTTCTCAGAAGAATGTAGTCATTGTAATAAAACATTCCACATCCTAGTTTGTTTTTCAGCAGTGACAAATGCAATTGTAGTAAAATGTGAATTTTCAGTTATTAAATATGGCATTATGAATGTAATTTACTGGGCTACATCTGCAAGATACTGCTGCTCAGTACAGCTAAAGCTAAACCAAAGTCAATATTTGTTTATATAAATTTAAATGTAAACATTGCTGAGCCATTTTTAAATCACAGTGCTTAGGCCACTAGACCTAATTTTGTGTCCTTAGATATAAGCCTGTAAATTGTTGATTGCACGGATGCCTATTAAGATGGTTTCATTGTAATCTGCAAACTTGCCACAAATCATGACGATCCTTGATCATCCCTGACAGATAATATTATGCTTTATATTATGACATATGTCAACATTATTTACTGCGGCTCACAGAGAATGTGAATACTTTCACAACTTCCCTTCCAGGAAAAGCAACAATGGCAGAAGACTGAGAAATATTCAGACCTCCAACATCTGCAATGCTAAATTCAATTAGTCACCAATACCACTACTCAAAGCAATCTTCTTTCACAATGGCGACAGAAGAAATGCGGGTTTTAGCAGCTATTGTACAGCTGTGGTGTTCAGTGGACTATTGAACATAAAGTAATTCATATTAAAATGGCCACACAGTCTTTGAATCTTGACTTACCAGACCTTTTCAAAGGTAATGGAAGAGTGTATAAGTGACATCCACAACTGTCTTTCTTGAATAAAATAAAGGAATATATATGTGCATTCACATACACAGACATATATATATATATATATACAACTATGTACACACAAATATAAAAGTATATATACATACATTCATGTTTATAATTACTTAATGAAGAATCATTTCAGAATTGAAGAGATAGATATAAATCTGGAATTCACCATTGTTTTTTTAAAAGAATAGTTTGTTCAACATTAAATATAAGGCTTTATTTTTATGCTACAGTGTTCCAAGGAATTTATATGTTAAAACAATCAGCTAGTATTTCACATAAAGTATTAGATTATGAAGGTGTGGCTGAAGAATACTATATGTAAATATTGGCATAGTGACAGATAAAATGTCTTTTGGGTATTATTAAAATTGTACAAGTGGCTCAAACTTACCAGGCTTGCCAAGGAAGTCATCAGGAGTGTTAAGAATCATGTTGATAATTATACTAAATTCAACCATGGTATGCTGGACAAGGGCTTTAAAACTTCAGAAACATCAATTAAAGCCCAAGTTGTGTGCAATAAGCATCAAAAATTGATAAAAAACTCAAATTTAGGGTTTTAGATTTAGTGTTTAAATCAATCAACTGCAAACAAGATTTAATTAAAGAATATTATTTCAAAGTGTAATTACCTACTGGGATTAGAATGAACCTCTATTGCCCATAATGTTCTCCTACTGTGATCCCACACTGAAAAATGTTGAGTTTTAGATTAATATGCATCTTGTAAGTACAAGTCCTAATCTCAATCTTAAAGGACATTTAAAACACACTTGGAGCCTTCTATGCAATCAAGCCCAGTGTGACTACCCTGTCCACCATGCTAAATTTGTGATTACATTTTTTATGTGCATGATTTAAATCGCTTTAGCGGGAGTCCAGGGAGCATTTTACCCTGCATATTAATTACACAAAGGCTTTGTCATGTGAGGGTCTCAGTGGTCATGGTCTGTAATCCTGCTCATTTGAACTGGGCATACAGGTTTTGAGCATGCTGTGCACATCAAGCTTTAAAGAGAGAATAGGCTGAGATGGTTAACAGGTACGCTTCCTGCTTCAGGAATAGATGCCATTTATTTAGTGACATCTGAGAACTCAGGACTTTAAAAAATCTAAAAGTGGATATGTGTGTTCAGAGGGCCGCCCTTCATACATCCGAACAAAGCTCCATGCCACAGCATGTCTATTCTATTGTCTCAAGCTAGCATTATCAATATAGTCACATGATCCCTCCCTAAAATTCTTATTCTGGGATAAGGATTCATCCTTTAAATTTCAGTGATTTTAGCATTGTCGGTTTATTTACATGTTTGGAGTTAAGTTTACTTCGGTGTTTACAATTTTATTTTATACAATTTAAGTCATACTTTGCTAAAATTGTTAGCATTTAAGGAATGGCACGTATTGTGCTTTCATATAACTTCAATTCCAAAAGAGAAAACAAAGGTGAATGACCAATAAACACCAAGGTGTCTCATTGGAAAAATTTTCAAATATAAAGGACATTTAAATATGTTACTTTGTTGCAGAAGTTTGGTCCTGAATGGCCAGAAAAATCATATAGTCTTTGTTTATACATTTTAGTGTTTCATCATATATTATTAGTATAGTATACATTGTTAAACAAAAGAGAAAGTTGCTATATGATACTGAAGGCTTGAATTCGCAGAAACCAGAAATAGCTCTAGACCATGAGGAGAGCCAGAATCTCAGAGACTGTCACATCGAGATACCCACAATACGTATTTTATACCCATACCACAAACCCAGAATTTAAAAAATTTAAACTAATAATGACAGGACAGGCACATAGGCATCTTCATGCTGAACAAACACTGAAGGTTCTCAATTAATGATGCTTTGTTGATTAGTTTAATACAAAGTGTCTGTGCCTGCATTTCTGTACAAAAGAAGTGTGACTGAAACACAGAAAAAATTCTATAATAAAGGAATGACAAAAGCTTTGTCCCAGGTTCGGTTTGCTGGGACCCTCTTTTGCATTTCTCCTAACTAATGGTGTGATAAGCGGTGTAATTGATGGATATCACTGTTTTATCACCTTTTGGAAAGCTATTATTTCCCTTTAAACTTAAAAGGGACTACAAGATGAGAGCTACTGGAATACTTTATGGAGCCAAAGTGGAAACAAAGTCAAGGTTGGTTCTTGTTAAAAATACATGGTTAAATCTCTTAACTATCAATATTTGAAGAAAGCAAAATCTCTCAAAAAATGATCATGTCTATTCATAATAATATTTTTATTATTTGCATAGATCTTGTCATATTCAAAGCAATTTTCCTTTTAGGTCATAGTCTCAAAATTCATTGTGTGGCTAAATTATTCTCAAAGAGGCCTGTGAAAAGTTTTGAAATATTTGAAGAGTATTGAAATATTCCTTCAATATTCAACATAAGTGACAATAGAAAAGATGCTAGCGAGTGACCAGTAGTTAAATTTACTGTAATAAATTGGAAACTGACAAAAATAGGCCAATATTTTGAAATATTATAAAGAAGAACATTATAGTAATAGAGAAGCATTTTTCCACATTCTTTTTGATTTGTTTGTTTGGTTTGTTTTGTTTTTGAGACATGTCTTAGTATGACCTTGTGGGTCCTAGAACTTGCTATATAGAATGGTTTTGAAATTATAGAGATTTATTTGCTTCTGCCTCCTCTATAAGGCTGGAATTAAAGGTATATGCCACCATTCCCCGATTCACAACATATTTTTTTTTATAGAAAAAATATATTTGTAATTATGCATTAAGAATTTTGTAAATAACATAATTCTCAGATTTAGGAATACATATCTTGGAAAGAAAACAGAAGAAACATATCATTCACATTTACAAAAATATCCAGCTTGCAGACTTCTTTTCACTTAGTCCTGGCTAAACTCATGATAGAATTAAGTAAATTACAAAGGTAGAAAATTCTAACTTGAGTTCTTGTTTCAGTGAGAATGGTGTAAAAGTTTAACACCAGGTTACAATACGCAAAGAAAATGTGAGGTTGCAGATACTTTTCACAGAATTGGCTCAGATTCATCCAATGGAGTGAAGTTGCATATTTTGAGGACTTTTTAGTGTGGTATTTGAAGAGTCAAATGCTACGTTGACTTACACTTATGCATCATTGTATTATAAAAAGATTCCAGAGAAATTTGGCTATGCCATTTAGCAGGTCTGACGGCCTCTGTGGGAGTGTGAACACTCAAGATGCCATGCAAAAAAATGCAGTGTCTCTGTCTGAACATTTGTGCTCTCCTACTGTGGTTTAGGTTACAAAGTTCAGGGTGTTTTTTGAAAGGAGTAGCAACAATTCAGCTAATTCTCAGTATTTTAATATTAGCTTGAATTTTACTAAAGCAAGGTACAGTTGTAGGATAAAAATGAAGCTAATTCAACTGCTATAGGCAACCTTTGCAATTCTATGAATATCTTATTCAAGAAAAAGTGTTGTTATCCACTAGGGTAAGCCTTTCATTTCTGTCTTGCCACATTGATGCCAGAAATTTAAGAATCTTTGAAAAACAACCTGGTGATTGATATTTCTAATTTTCTTCAAAATCATGTTGGCACAGCCTTCATGAAATTGTTTGTTCCCTTCACAATGACTTCCTAGCAGACGGTCTCGTCCATACGAGGAATATTTTAAGAGCTGATTGCTTAAATCAGTTTGGATACTAGAACTTGATGTCGTTGGATTTAAACTCTATCAAGGAAACTGAGAGTTTTCTTAAAATAATCTGCCTTCTAGTAACTGTGGAGTAGCATTCACAACACAGGATAGCTCTTCCCAGAGAAATTCACTATGAATTATGCTTTTTTCATCATTTATTTAAACTCCCTACTTCTGAAGGAAACATCCTTGCTCTCTTAGAACTGGTCAGAAAGTCTGGTAATTGGAAGTTAAAGTGCCCTTTCAGAGTTGATGGCTTTTCCCTTAATATACTTTCTGCTGCTCACTTAATAGGGTTGCACATTAATAAAAACTCACAGATTAAAGCTATGGAGTTATTTTTCTAATAAAAATGGCTCCATAAATAGCTGGCATTTTACATCAAATTTTAATGTTTCCAATTTTGAAATTTCAGCAAAAAACTGTTGATGTGGGTCCTTTTTGATAAATTATAAAGGTAAACTTTAATGACCATTGAATAGAATCACCTTTGCTACTTGGGGTAATAGAATAAAATAAAACAAGCAAACACATTTTTCTTACTGCCACATGCCTCTCCTTAATAATAACTTTTGTCTCTTCTGCAGAAATAGATGCTGTGTAAGTCTCATTAAATTACCTGACTGATGGAATAATACACTGCCCATTGCTCGGCAGTACAGAGTCAACTGAGCAAGGGTCTTGATATCTCAGAGTTCTGCTTATTTACACACGCCTTGGACTCTTCTCACAGATATGTAAATTATTCCAGTTAAAACCGAATGCTAAAGTCTACACCATTAGTCCTCCACTTCATGATCTCCACATGGGGCTGTTAGAGGGATAATGTACCATAGAATACACGGTTTACTTTTAATTAATAGAAAAAAAATGTGGAATGAATATTAAATGTAGTTTAATGTGAAAGAAAGCTCAAAGCAGTTTGCGTGTTATTTATTTATTTTAAAGATATTCAGTCCTGCTTCATGATTAGAAGTCATTGGAAAGAAAAAAAGAGTCTGTAGAGGCCTTTGCAAGCCAGACAGAAGTCCTGGGCTGGACACAAAGGCCATGAAGAGCTCTGCTTGGTGCCTTTTGCATTCTAACTGCGCTTGTCCCTCTGAGCCTCTACATTCCCTGCTGAGATTGTCCTCTCCTCTATAGTATACAAATTCTAGATCTGCTATTAAATCTCAGAGCAAAAAAGCTCATCAAATAGAGCATTTAATTAAATCCCCAGATCTGTTTGTCTGTGTTATAATTCAATGTGTCAAAATTAATGCCTCTGTTTTTAATAAATAGAATTACCAATTCACAAACAGTTTATCACACTGCTCACAATCACAGAATGGAATTTTAATTATATAGTATTATTTATGGCAATGAAAAAATGATTGTGTTTTGTGATATTTGCCAACAATACAAGTTAGGGTTTGAAAAGCAAAGCTTTATTGAATAATCCCTCCCTTGATGGAATTTCCTTTGTCTCATTTGGCTCACCTAGGATAAGGTAAGGACCTTGGGAGCAGACAATGATCAGGAGCAATTCTAGCTTGGCTTTAGGAGATAAGAAAGTCCTCAGCCAAGGCACTTATTTGCAAGATTAAAGGGTTTGAAGTAAAGCCTGAAATTAGTAACTTTTCATCTCCTTTACCCAGACAGCCAGTGTTTTGTAATAAAATAAAGACCCTGCACTTTCCCACCTTCATGCCAGACAGACTGTGAAACTGACTGCTCCTCAATTTTAAATTATTCATACATTCTTAATTGTGATGTTATCCTTATAAATGATAGTAATGGTACCGTTTAAATACTAAAAACCAGCAGGCACCTGCCAGTGAAACGGGTTCATTTAAAACATATCCATTGACTCCTTAATATGAGAGGCTATTCAAAAGTGTTAGACTAGGAGAATGCCAGTAAGACGTTTGGTTTTACAGTTAGGAATTAGGTAGCTAGTCATGATTAGCAGAAGGAAAGTGAAATGCCAGTACTTAATTTAAGGAGAATTAACGGACCATTTGGAAAAAAAATCACCTGGGGCTTGTAGAACACTCAGAAAATTCTGCTAACTTGCCTTAGAAGAGACGAAGCACAAACAATTGTTTTCAAATTATTTAGCAGGAATGAAGCAAAAGCAATGCATAAGACCATGAAGAAATGGATTGCTCACATTAAGAAATGTGCAAATTTACTACCATGAGCTGTACTTGTGTGTAAATGTGAGTTTCAAAATGAGTTTTTGAGGGAGATCCGCCCAAGACCCAGTAGTTCTTGATTATTAAGAACTGAGTTAGATCGTATGCAAACGAAGATCTTTATATTACATATCATACTAGTCTTTTTATTTTCTCCAGCATTTAAAAAAACTAATGTTACTTGAATTCATTTTCAGACTCGTTTTAGTGATACCAACACTTGTCATGGTGTTGGGAGAAGAAATGTCTCTCTGAAACGTGGCCATATTCTTTTGAAATATACTTGTTAAAAAAACAGCAACTTTTTGAGGTTGTGTCATTTTTAGATGGACATTTTTACATACATCAATTTCTGTAACCTTTTGAGCAATTTTTTTTAGTTTCACATTAAAAGTCCTTAATGAAAAAAAATGAAGTTAGTTGCTAAGTATTTTATTCAGCTATCAGTTTCTACGGGACGGATGTTAATAACAGATGTCTATGTATCTAACTTTGGTCTAACAACAAAATTCTTCCAGGACTCTCAAGACAGTGTTGGCAGTATTGTCTGATACATAGTTCCAGTCTGCATGCATTACTTCCTTATGAGGACAGGTGTGAGTGAGCTGTCTTTCAAAGCACATTGTTCCTGAATTCTTTCTTCTATCCACCAATTAAGATATTTGAATGACTATTAAGTATTAAGCAGATTAATATGGCATTTCGATTCTACTTCCCATAAGAAATCCTTTAAAATGGTAACCATTGTTTCTAGATTGTTTGTGTGATTGCATATGTTGACATTATGAGTTCATTGTGCTTTCAACATGCATGTGTGCTGCTAGGAAACATTTATTTTCCTTTAGGATTATAAATACAACGGTCAGATACAAGTCCAACATGATGATAATGTTAAAATGTGTCTCAGTCTTGAGACATGTGATAGTTATTGACTTCTGTGACAGAAACATCTGAGAAGAGAAACCTAAAAGGAGACATTTATTTGGTTTGTGAGTTCAGTGGTCCCAGTTCACAGTGATGTGGTTCAGTCACTTTCAGTTTATTGAATATCAAACATCATGGCAGGAAGAATGTAACAATGCAAAAGAGCAAGGTCCAGGATCTTATGGTGACAAAGAAGAGAAGAAGGAGTAGGAGAGAGGAGGGGAGGTGAGAGGTAGAGGTAAAGGAAGAACAGCTGTAGTTCCCAAATCATCTTAAGGAAATCCTTCAATTCCAAATTCTCCCATTCCTCTTCTTTAGACAGATCTCTTAACTGCATAGGTAGAAGTGTAGAGCCCTAAGACACTCACCACATGCTGCCTTCATCTAACTTTTTGTCCCTTCCAAAATATGTTCTTGGTGAGTTTGAAGAACTTTGTTTTTAAATCACAGAGCATTTGCTGTCACCTGTTGCTTGTTTAGATGTAGTGATCCTCTACAGTGCAGTTAATTCTGTCTCGTCGTACTGTAGTTCCTATGAGATGTTGGATGCTTCATTGTTAGTGCACTTACCACCTAGCACTACATAGGAATTAAGTCTACAGCTCGTGACTACTACGGGCTTTCTCTTCACTGCAGCGTAACTTCTAGAATGTAAAAGGTAATGGCTAAATGAACTTTTCAAAATGTCATGTGAACAGCCTGGATTTCTACTTATGTTTGGCAAACATATAAACAAAACAACTATAAATTTACATTAGAATTTCCCTTCTGGCAACCAAAGGAAAACAAAACAGAATCTGGCCAGAGATACCTGTGCTTTAAGTTTGCCACTCTTGAGTCACATACATAGTTTGCCTAGGAACCAACCTGTGTCCATCAATCAATGAATAGCTCTATATACATTGTGGAATACTGTTCAGTCACAGAGAGTTCAACAATACTGTCATTTACGACATCATAGATTAATTCACTGAACAGTATGACAAATGAAATAAATCTGCCATGGAAAAGCAAGTATATGTGGTTTCATGTCATTTAGATACAGAATTAAAAAAATGTTAAATGCACAGAGCAGAGAATATTACAGTGTCTGTTAGCACCTGGAAGGCAATAAGTCCCAGGAAGACATTAGTCAGAAGATATAAGTTATCCGAAAGGATGAGGAAGTCTGTAGATAGTACAATATGGAGAATCTACTTAATATTACATACTAAAAATTTTAAGAGAGTAGAACTTGACTACTAAAAGGAGATAAAAAAGTTCTGAAAACTATTGATATACTATTTTGTGTGATGCCATCATTCCATAATATATAAACCACATTAAAACATTTTTATAGTTAATTTCAACTTATAATTTTAATTTTTAATAATAGGAATTTCCATTTCAGTAAATCTTCCTGAAATAAAGAATAAGTATTTATTTTGTAAATTCTGATACTGACCTAAAATTTTAAACTATTAAATGTGCCATTTTCATTAGTTAAAAAACTAGAACAAGGAAACAGCTTATAATTAAATAATCCATAATCCAATTTCTCACAAAGGAGTAGGAAACATTTAAACAGACTTTTAATTTTGACATATTTATAAGGGTTTGAGCATATTGAGGAGGATGTTTGGTCCGCATCTGGTTTTGATCTTTGTCGCAGACTAGCGCAGTCTACTTCTACACACATGTAAATTCAAATATGTGAGGCTCTCAACCTGATGGTGTTATTAATCATGAAAGATGATTTTGTCTGCATATACTATGTATGGCATTATAGTCATGTGGCTAAAGAATACTGATAGAGCCGTGAGACTGAGTCATGCTGTCATGGAAAGAATGCTTTACGTTATTCTCCCCACACTGTCTGATTTCACAATTTCTATACTTTTTCTATTACAAGCATATTAATGGAATCTTACACTATACAACATTTGGGGATTTAAGCTTTCCATTCAGCATGATACCCAGATTCATCCAAGTTCTGTGTGACAAATGTATTGCTAAGTACCATTCCATCATATGGATGCACTGTGCTTTCTTTAACCATTTACTTGCCCAAAGTGTCTAGGTGTTTAATTTTTACTGTTGTAAGTAAATTACTGTGAATTCCTATATACAGATTTTATGTAAATATAATTAAAGATGAAGAGTGCTACCTAGGATTTCTATTATTAATAGTAATATCTGGAGCTACCTCTACCCATTAGCACCATACTTGAGAGAAGGGAGTCAAAGCAAGTATGGTGGTATAGACATATACAAAAGCATATTCTTGAGGACCATTTAAATTGATTACCATCTGGGATGCATTATGTAAATGCTGCTTTTAAGTCACCCTTATGACACACGTTTATACATGCACATGGTCCCCGATTAATGATGAATCATCATGAATTTTCTATTTGTAGATGGCTTGAGAATATACTCAAACAACAATTCTGACATTTGCTTTCAGATGTGTATTCCATAAGCTATATGAGACATTCAACATTTTATTATAAGATGTGTTTTTGTTGAGGCAATTTTGTCTAGTTGTGAACTAATGTTAGAATATTGAACATGCTAAAGGTAGATGAGTTTTTTTTTTAGCATTTCACAGGTTACTTGTATCAAATTAACTCATGATATTTTCAACTTGATGAGTCCATCATGATAAACCCACTGATATTGAGGAACACCTTTAAATATGTATACATACGTATATAGTGTATATATACATATACATTATGTAGCCTGTACATAATGAAACAGGCAAAAAAACCCACCTCACAATGTTCATGTAATAAATAGATAGACTTTTAAAATCTTATCTTCACCTCACATGATAATATTACTAGTCAGGCTATATATACATTACATTTTTGACACCTCAGATTTAACAACCATATTCAAAAGGTGGTAAAAACTAACAGGAGGTCTCAAAAATGTGGTTTAAGCTTAATTCTGCTCAATATTTGTATCAATAACTTTTCACTTCCTCTGTCAATGGTTAATCTATAGTGCATGAATGAAGTGAAGTGATTTACATGACATTTAAACCATATATTTCTCATGACTTATGGTATCTTCCTAAAATGCTTAACATAGAGAAATTCCCACAAGCTTTACAACAGCACACAAAATCCAGACCAGCATCACTCTCTACGCTTATTTCTTGCTAATGCTACTTAGGTCACTGATGTTAGAATTCATTCCACCAATAGCTTTGGGTTACCTTTTAAGACATGATGTCTTAAAAGGAGAGAGAGAAGTCCTGCAAGATTTCTTGGGTTGTGAAGACTGATTAAGGAAGAATGTAGAGGCATGTGGCTTGTTCCCAGTTATTGGCGGAATGAATTCCCACAACAGGTCACTTTCATGATTCAGTGCTGGTTTTCAGTCTTTTTCTCAAATACATTAAACTCCGTTTCCTCGGATTGACTGTAATTCTTTTTTTTTTTTTTCATCATTTTGGTCCTCTTGTTTTTCTCTTCTGACTTTTCTCAAGATAGGAGATAAATAATTGTAAATTCCTTTACACATTTCAACCTAAGTCTTGTTTCAGGTTTGGTTTGCCTAAACTTCTATTTCTTACTCCTGGCATTTGCTAACACAGCAAAATCTTTCCTTTCAATCAAAACTAATATTAATAATTTTTTTATTCTCTTGTGTTTCTAATTGTTTCCACCAAATAATTGTATTGTACAAAAGACAAAAATGTATACCTCTGGACAGATATACAAACTTGGTAAATCTTTGCTGGATGAATGAAAGAATGACTCTGAAAATAAATACACATTACAAAGGGTAAAGTCTATGAAATATGATTATACCATATATTTGACTCTAAATCTATCATGCCTAATTTCTCACAAACAAAAGACAATAATTACAGTGTTTCCTGATTAAATATTTGAGCATTGTGATATGATTAGAGAGAGTCTGATATGCTGTGGTATATGTAAATGATTTTCTTACCTTGGTTCTATCTGCTTCTCACTGTGCAATCACACATTAGACCCATTTTAAGAATAATTTGATGTTCTGGTATCTGTAAAATGAACCATATAAACAGTACAGCCAACAAGATGGACAATTATTATCACTGTGATATTTAAAAAGTAACACAAGTTACTTTTAACAAGTTACTGAAATGTGCGTGGGAGGAGATCAAAATTAAAGAAAGAATATAACTTATATGCAATGGAGATGGAAAGAAAGAATGTTGTGTTCACTTTGATAAATAAAAGAACGGAAACATGACATTTTTCTAAAAATACTTGAAAATATCTTTACATGAAAAATTAATTGAGTTCAATTATTCTCAAGAAACAAAATGAGCTGATAAGGAAGACGGTAGTCAGAGAATCACCTAACCATGGGGAACATGTTTAAGATATTGGTGCCCTCACCAAGTATTGAGCTCCCCATAAAATGCAAGAATTTAATCAAGAGTTGAACGCATTTTTATTCTGTAACATATTTTCCTAATGAGGAAGGAGGGCAAAGATTATGACTTCAAGTTTGTGATCCAAAACTACTCGTTGAACTGGTGCGGTCATTGTGTTTGGAAATACAATGGGTGAAACTTTTATAGCAGAAGTAAGGTTTGAGTCAGATGCAGAACGCTTTGGATGTTTCTGTCAGGGAATATGCAGGAGAAAAAGCCTAGGAGAGGTGAAGGTGTGTATCAACATATATCCACTCACGTTGCACTGCTTTAAGCAGGCATATTTTATGGATCACAGAGCACTGAAATAGGAATGAAAGGGAGCTTGGTCACATTGATTTTTTAAATTCTTCACTTTAGCCCTAAAGTAGATTTAAAGGGAAGGGAAGGGTTTTTTATTTACTTGCTCAAACTCCTTGTTCAATAAAGCAAGACTAATGACCTTGAGTTTACAAACAGCAAGCAACTATAAACAAATACATATAAATATATTTCATTTTAAATACTATGTAGATTTGCTTTTCTTCCAGGAAAAGAGTGGGGCTCTTCCCTCACAGTGCAGCTGACAAAGAGCTGGTGCATTTTTTCTATAATTTGCTATTATCCTAAAACTCAAAAGCAAACCCAAATGCCATCAGTGGTTATAAGCTGTGATATGTTTGAAAATGGAAATTTGACCACTTCAAATAGCAAAATCTTCATTTCCATTAGAGTTTTATGAGCTGACTGTAGATCAGGATAAAACGTACACTATTCTGTAGCCTGCTACGATGCACCCAGCAAGATGATGAAAATAAAGACAATTATTTGTACTAGAAATAGCATATTTCATTAAGCATATCATGCATGAGTATAACCATACTAGCACACACTGCCTTTGTTGGATTTGTACCCTCCAAGCTATAGAATGGTCTTCTATTTTTGTTAGGATGCTGTAATGTGGATATTTAATTATGTATTTAAAATGTAGTATTTTACAAACCAATGGCACTCAATAAACTAAGCAGTTGATTGTCTTGGCAGTCATCTTCTGAGAGAAAGCATGAAGAGATTACTTATTTAAAATTGATAAAGTATTTCCATTATTTTAGCATCAGAAATTCAGGGTAAAGCTTAAATAAGTTACTTCTGTTGACCTGAATATTATTGGTAAAAGGCAAACTTTCAAATGTCTTTTATGGTTCATGTGAATAATAAAATGTTTCACCAGAAATAAAATAAACTAGGTATAGTCTTAAAAAATGTAAGAAGATATTGAAAGTAACCTTCCTTTTTAAAGTGTAATTAGCAAGCTGCAAAGTCATGACCCAGAATCTTCAATTTAGAAATGCTTCACACAAAATTTAGGACATTTTCTTCTTCGTATTAGAATGAAAGCAATATAAACAATTCTTGAGGAAAATAACAATAAGTATTCCTGATCAGAACTGACTGTCTAACATAGATGAAAATTTCTGAGTTTTCTAAAACATTTCTTATGTCTATTTATCAGGCATATAGATATTAAAGGAAAATCTCTCTCTCTCTCTCTCTCTCTCTCTCTCTCTCTCTCTCTCTCTCTCTCTCTTTTCCTGGGTTTAAGGTCTTTAAACACTTATGTCATGGTTGCAAAGGCAGCCTCATGATGATTTGTGCTGTCTAGGATTATGTATATGTCAATCATTTTGACCTTCCAACGTGTTTTGCTATTATTATTTAGACATGCCCTATAATCCTTGGTGTGTTTCTAATGAAGAACAGCTATATCTATTTGGGTTATACTCAGACATTCAAATTACTGTCTTTAGTTATCTGACTTAGGACATGGTGGTTGATATTTTGAGATTTTGTTTTTCTTTTGCTTTCATAGCTTAGAATGGGAGCTGTACAGACAAAAGACAAAACATGAAACACAACACTGTAGTGTCAGGTCTGATGAAATGAAATAAGTATAATCTATTACATTTGTTACTAGGTATTGCATAAATAGAAGGTCATATTCTTCTTGGAATAAAGCAAAGTGAGTCATTTATTGATTATTTGGGAAAATCTTATGCGTGCCAGACCGGTTATTGGAGCCTTCTAGACTCTTGGCTCCAAATATTACTGTCTGGTTTTAGGCACTCATCCATTCAATGGGCATCTATTTAGTGTCCCCAGACTTTGGTCCCTTTCCTAAACCCTCAGTAAATAATGATGAAAAGCAAAGAATTTTTGCAACTCTCATTGTCAACTCTTAAACAGAGTCTTAAACAAACAAAAATATGTTAAGTGCACCTATGGAAGAACAGACAAGAGACTTTAAGAGCTTAGGGAACATGAACTGAATTCTCTTGTAAGAGGAATGGCAATACTCAAGGGGGATAGGTGAAATTTTGAAAGACAAGTGGTGTTTTTCCAGGAAGACAAGGTAGAGGACACTTAGCAGAAAACACTCCAGCATAAGTGAGAGCAGGAAGCTGAGGACACACTTAGTGAAAAAGAGGGAATCTATGTCATTGAGTTTAATTTTTTATAATCTAATGAGAGTAATAGAAAATGAAACTTAAGAAGTTGATAAAGGTTCTGATATCATGCCATGATATCATGGAAGTGATAGTCAAATATCAAATTTCATTCTATAAATGTTCACTGGCATCAGTGTTGAGAATGTTTCCAATCCACTTTGAGTAAGCATGAAGAGACTGAAGATATACTTGTAGAATCTAACTAGTAATTTAATACTGCCCTGTTAATGCAATCTAGTTTAGCACCTTGCTATTTCTTATAGCTATCTATCAATAAGAATGGTCAACATTGCTTTAGAATGCCTATAAAAATTGTGTATCTTCTCTCAGTGTCTTTTGTAATGTACTACGAGGGAAAAAATATGTTTATTGACAGAGTCAAAATTTGATGATCAGTTTTACCCCTCAGTAAATGTAATTCTTCTGGTTTTAAACTATATAAACACATACATATACTATGGATACATTTTAAAAAGCTAAAATTATTGTGGGGGCTGCTTGTTTGTCCCGGTCGCCCAGAACCAAAACAATCACACAGAAACTGTATTAATTAAATCACTGCTTGGCCCATTAGCTCTAGATTATGATTGGCTACCTCTTACATATAAATTTAACCAATTTTTATTAATCTCTGTATCACCATGTGGCTGTGGCTTAACAGCTAAAGTTCAGTCTGCCGGTGGTGGGGCTACATGGCTTCTCTCTGACTCTGCCTTCTCTCTCTCAGCATTCAGCCTAGTTTTCCCCACCTAGCTCTGTTCCCCTATAGCTCAGCTATAGACCCAAAGCAGTTCCTTTGTTTATCAATGGTAATCACAACATTCAGAGGGAAACCCCACATTATAAAACCAACATTCGCGTATCCCAAATCCTCATTTTTAGGTAACTTCATCAGTACATTTGAAAGTCATTTGTGCATCTCAATGCCATTTTCCCCGTTTTGCTGTCCAGAGTTTGAATACTTCTTCCCTTTTATCCCACAAAAGTGTGGATAGTCATGTGATTTCTTTGTTTAAGTCCTTCCTTTCACCCTCATGCCAAAAACTAGGATTAAGATTTCTAGAATCTACTCTATATCTGATTGACACACATGAGAATATTCCCCAGTTGGCATCATAGCACAAAGTTGGGGAGGTGAAAGCACATTTTATGTTAGCACAGACTCAAAAATCCTTGGAGAACTGAAATGCACATATGTTATCTTTGAACTGCTGCCAAATCATAAGGAAATGTAAAGAAATATGAAAACGAACATATAGAATGAGATGTTACCATTAATATCATACGTTGCTAGGTGTCAGTCATTTCTTTTCTTTGATCTCATTTTGACTGTGTTAATTACTATTCGAAGATTCCAAATGCATCTTCCTAGGTCAATAGCAACTGTTTGCTAGATCTCTTTTGAGTGAGACATCTTACACAGCAGTTCCTTAAAGCACTTCACTGCTTAGTAAAAAACAAGGACTCAATGAATATTCAGTGTGGCATTGCTGTGTTTTCTCTTTCTATTGTTGTTAACTCTTGCCTTCCAGGAATGACTAATTGTTTTAGGGAAAGAAATGCAGCAGTGTGGGCTATTCATGTGTAATTTGCAGCATGGTATTGAATTAATTGAAAGTACTTGTTTCATTAACTTTTTTGCATACAAGTAGAAATTTGTGTTTCAACTGATGGGCGCATCTTTTGTTAATCCATCCTTCTCATGGTTTTCACAACATGTAGAGGGTGCCTTACAGAAGTCCCTTCTACTCATTCTGATGTCTTTTCTTCCTGTGGGAGCACATGACTAGTTGGCCAGCATATGTAGCATTTCCAGGAGGAGACCATGCAAAGCCATGTAGGAATGGTATCTAGTCTCCGTCTATTCAAGGGATCGTGAAGATGGAGACAGAAATGGTGAAACAGCCACCTGGGACATGACTGGATCCAGGCTTTGCAAGAAGTAAAATTAAATTACAAGTTCTAATCCACTGTGAATCAAGGTTATATTTTACCAAGTCTGTCTTGATTGATGTGATACTCTTTTATTTTTCATGAAGATTAACACCGGCATTCTCTCCTGAACAGAAATCGCACAGCATTACTCATTTTCATGAACTATCATTATGCTAGTACTAGAAAGATGACAGTTTGTGAGATAGTATTTATTGCTGCTGAAATTAAATTGTTTTTATTCAGTATTCTTATGGCTGTTTCATAATGTTTAAGTAAGAAGATAAACTAGCCTCAATATTTTATGAATTTGATATATATATTTAATTTATGAATATGAATCATCACATTACATTTTCATACAGCGATTAGTGTTAGCTATGAATGCAGACAAACATATTCATCTGAACTCATTCAGACATCATCAAAGAAAAGATCTAAGTTGATGATCACTGTGTTGTTTTTTACAATAATGGAGGACACATTACATGTAAGCTTCATCGGACTAATTTGTGGATGGTGGATTGACTTAGGCAAGATAATTTTTGTCTAGGAGTGATGTAACCATGAAAAATACTGAGCAAATGTGTATCGAATACCTAAGACTAGATTATGTTGCAATGGCAAATAACTTCAAGTAAGAGACTTAAAAAGTTCATTACTCATCAGGTTTGGGTGTTATTCTGTGCCGATCATATATTTGGAAGGACGATTATCCATGTTAAAGGGAGCACCTTGTGGTAGGAGTACAGAACAATTATAGTTGGGTAATAACTGTTCTGAGAGTCATTCATAGCCTTCTTTACATTCCATTGGACAGAGCATTGTATCTCATCAAATGGGATGGCAGTGGGGTAGGATAGGTCATTCTCTCACATGAAAGGGCAACAAACATTTCAAATCATGCTACAATCTCACTGAAGGTTAAGCAGGAGCTTGTGAGGCAAGGGGCAGGATCAGAAAGTTAAGCCCTTTGACATTTCCAAGAAGATATGCTCATTGTCAGCAATGTTTGAGGCAAACTGAGCAGAGGGGGAACAGTGATGAATATAAATAAGAGGAGAGTCTGAGCGGCCAATCTTTACTCGACGTGGAAGTAAGATGCTCAAGAGAAGACAAGGAAAAATAAGGCACCAGGTAAATGTCGGTAGGATTTAGGCCTGAAAGTTTTGGGGAGATTTCCAGGTAAAAAGTAGGAGTGAAAGAAGAAGAAAAACCCAGCAAACTTTTTTGTTGGAGGTATTGGAGTTGAAGTTTCTGTTTGTTTGTTTTAGAAAAGTTCTCTATAGTTAGCTTTCTCAAACTCAGCATATACCTAAAATAAGCCTTGACATTTTGATCCCTGTGTCTCCACATTGCAAGTGTTACATATGCATATACACACACCCCTGCACCATACTCCGCTGCAACTGTTTATAATAAAACATATTAAAGTAGGAAAAAATTAAATCCTCCTATGCCCATGATCCATAAACAACAGGTATGAAGACAGATTTTCTCTTATCCATAGACTTCTATTTCATCAATTGTTCTATTCTTATAAGTCTACATATTAAGTAATTTAAGTATTAGCTATCTCTTTAGAGATAGCACTAGGTACTCATAATTAAATATATTAAATATATATCAAATACTAAATATATTAACATATTGAGATTAAATATATTAAATAATATAATTAAAATATAAAAGACCAATATTTTATATAAGAATAAATTTCAAATTGTCCAATATTAAATCAATTTACTATTTTAACTTCAAGAACCCTATGAGATTCACATCTTCTACATTAGCATGTCTTTAGATATTTCCATGGTTCTGATTTCCTTTTCTTTATTTTTTCTTAAATTTTATCTCTCTCTCTCTCTCTCTCTCTCTCTCTCTCTCTCTCTCTCTCTCATCTATTTATATTTATGGGGGATTGACATAGGGTTTCTTTGTGTATGTAACATCTTTGGCTGTCCTAGAATTCAGTTTGTAGACCAGGCCGGTCTTGAACTCACAGAAATCCTCCTGCTTCTGCCTCCTGAGTTTTGGGAATAAAGCCATGGGTCACCACACCCAGCTGTTCTGACTTTCTTTATACATTCACTTCTAAGATGTCCTTGTACTTTGACTCTTACAGCATTAAGTATTGTAATCTTAAATTTTAAGTATTAGGTATATTGCTCTTTTGTCTTTTGTTCTTCAAATCAAAATCTTAGTTATGTTCACTAATTTAAACAGTTCCTATTATTCCTGAGAATCTTCAAAATACAGGCACACCAATCTTATTTTTTTCCCTTTTTACTTTGTTGTTGCTATGATTGTGGAATAAATAATTTAGTTTAGGGAATGAATTGCATCTGTAGTAGTAGGTAGTCATTGTAGTAGAGGCTTCAGGTGAAAGTCTCTAAAAAAGAAACTTATCCCTCTTGATCTACCTTTATCCAGCTTCAGTGGTGTTAGAGCATCATAATATTTCCTGTTTTGTAGCTTTTCCTTCCCAGTACTTGTGACTGGCTTTCTCAGTTTCACCTCAAAATCTGGTCAACCCTCATGATCATGTCTCCCTTTCATTGTCTGTGCCAGTATAAGCAGAATAGGTGTATTATTTCAACTACAGGACTATAATGCACATTAAATTTATTTCTAATGCTAACTTACCATCCATATGGGCCTGGCTTTGAAGCTCTGTACCCGAGCATTCTAGAGACACACAGTGGTAGACTTTGTAGCTGTGGGTGTGTAGAGATTGGCAGATTGGTATAGATATGCATATCTGAAGATGGTTGATAGAATATTTGATTGTGTGTTTTTGTAGATTTAGAAATCCCACAGTCGGGCATATTTAAGTCCTTCATCATGGAATGCTGGAGGTCTGGGCAGTCCTTGACTGAAGACCTCAAAACTGAAGGAATTCATGGGTGTAAGTCCTATAGCCTAATGTCTAGACAACTTGTAGATCTTAAACCTGAGGTCTGACGAGCGAAACTGCATCATGGCTCCATGTTGACTGGATTTTACTCTGAGATTTTTTTAATGGTTTATTTAACTTTATTTTTTTATGTGCATTGGTGTGAAGGTGTCAGATCCCCTGGAACTGGGTCTTCAGACAGTTGTGAGCTGCCATGTGGGTGCTGGCAATTGAACCCAGGTCCTCTGGAAGAGCAGTCGGTGCTCTTAACTACTGAGCCATCTCCCAGCCCCTGAGATTTTTTTTTTTTAGTCAACTGCTGATGGGACAATCCTTGCTCAAGTTGCACCCATATCTTCTCCATTCAAGCTAGTTATATGTTCAAGTCAGAATTGCCTGAAAAAAAAAAACCCTTCACAGTAACGTTTTATTAATTGTCTAGGAGTAACGTTTTATTGACTGTCTAGGTATCCCTCATGTCAGTCAAGTAATAGCCAAAATGATCAATAACAGGCTTTGTACATCAAAACATGTCCAAAGGAAAACTTTCTTTCCTATTCTTTCCAAAGCAAGACCTCTTTTTTGCTTTCCCCCTTCACATAAGAGGATCTACAATCTTTTGCAACCAAACTTTGGATTCTCATTTACTACTTTCTTTCTTTTCAAAACTTTGCCACATTCTTCTCCAAATCCTCTTAATTTTACTTCCAAAATATGTTACAGATCCATTCAACACGTTCTCTTTCTTATGTTTCAGATCACTATCTTTTCCTTCTTGAATTACTGTAGTCACTAACTAACAATTCTTTTGTTTACACCTGATTCTTCAAGGCTCTCTGCTGCAGCCCGAGAGATATTTTAAAATTCTTCATAATACACATATTTCCAAGCTTAAGACCTTCTAGGAACTTCTAACAGAACTAAGCTTATTTCTGCCTTTTGACCTTTTCAGTAACTTTTTCTTTAGCTTGAAATGTTCTTTCTGTAGATTTTATCACGGCTGGCTCCTTAGTGTCATTCAGATCTTTGCATAAATATCACATCCTCAGAGATATCTCCTTAAATCCTTTGTCTAAATTTGCATTCACTATAACATTGCACTCTTAATTTTCTGCCAAATACTTATAATTACCTGATACTCTTCCTGCATATCTCTTTGCTGTTTTTCTTTCTTGCTCACGCTTTTAACAATATCATTTTTGTTCTCCTCCTGTATGTATGTATGTGTGCGTGTATGTATTTATATATATATATGTGTGTGTGTATGAAATTATATGTATAAATGTATTTATACATATATAGCTTCTAGCTATGTATTTGGTACTTCACACATATATATATATTTAGAACAATCATATACATAAATAATTATCTAGAAATCAATTCATCTAACTTTCTTTAACAATGAATATTTACAAAACTGCATTCATAACCTAAAAACTAGCTCTGTAAAATGAGGATCATTAAGTCCTGCTGACACAAGTGCTCTGAACTATCAGAAATCGAGAGAAAATTTCTCAAGGCAAGGAGTCTATCTGTAAGAAGAGTGGCAGGAAAAGAAAGAAAGAAAGAAAGAAAGAGAGAGAGAAAGAAAGAGAGAAAGAAAGGAAAGAAGAAAGAAAAAGAAAAGTTTTTAACAGCACAGTGTGAAAGCGGGGAAGAAGGAACACATAGCTGCCTAATGCAGTCTAGATATTCAATCAGTATATTAGATGTCAGGTACCCAAATCCCACCAAACTCTTAAAATTTGCTTTTTATCCACAAAAATTACTCAGCTAAATATTTAAGAAGTGGTTACAAGTTTGGCTTGTTATACATTATTTTGGGAGTTTATATAATCTGCTTGCTGTCTACCTTTGAAATTGCTGTACCAAGAAAGAAAGAATTTGCTTTAAGTAACAGAAAGTATTCATTCCATGCCAGACATGACTTCTCATGATTCAGTTGAGGTACTCATAATTCAGTTTTGACACCCTTACTTAGACAAGTGTCCACTTAAAGCAAAAAGGCCAACAGAAAGATCTGGAAAGCCTTACTGAATATGACAACTCCCCAAAATTCCTCCAAGAAACAACTGAGTCCTTCATCTCTATTAGTAATAAATGAACCAGTTCTCACAACAGCCAGATGGCTCTTCACTGTTGGGATCTCAGTAGCAATGCCCAGGAAGGAGTAAACAAAGGGCGATTACCTGTAGGGTACTGAGTCCTGCATTTGAGAACAGAGAAAGTTTCTACTTCAAAATAACTGGTTTGAATTCCTTGGGGACATTTTGTTGCCTTTAACTGCAAGGCACTGTAGGACATTGCTGGCCTACTTCTCTGGTGTCTTCTTATGAGATGATTACTTAATTGGTTCCTGTACATTCTTTACAAGTTCTCTTTGTACTGTACAGCCTTGTGTTTTGTGCAATACCCCAAACCCATAGCAATTTCAAAGTGGTAAATGACCATTTGAAATAGTCATACTAGTAGGTCTGTACTGTATCTTCTGGAAAAGTGTTTGGATAAATGAGTTTCCCGACATGTACTAAGGAGTATATACTTTGGTCTTTACTCAAGCTTGGAATATATAGCAAATAAACAAGGTAAATTTCATCATCCCTGTTGCATTAGTACACACCTAATCTGAAGAAATTCATAGGCAAAGTTTTCTCTTTGCCAAGATTACAAACTTCCTTCCAATTATGTCAACATTATACTTTATTTTATTTTTTATAAAAGAAAACAAACTATTCTTTTTCATTTTACATACCAATCTCAGTTCCCACTCCCCCCTCTTCCCATTCCCTCCATCTTCCCTTGCATCCCACCCCCATCCACTCCTCAGAGAGGTTAAAGCACATTGCTTTGAGGAAGGTTCAAGGCCTTCCGTATTATATCTAGGATGAGCAAGGTATCTATTCAAAGAGAAAGGGTTTTACAAAGCCACTACAAGCAGTAGGATTAATCCTGGTCACACACATGCACACGGACACGCACGCGCGTGCGCACACACACACACACACACACACACACACACACACATATATATATATATATATATATACATACATACATACATACAAACATACTTACATACGGGAGAAAAACAAAAATGATATTGTTAGAAGTATGAGCCTTGTGTTCGAATTCTATGGCCAGATGGAGTTTGGGAGCTTCCATTAGCTCAGGTAAACTGTTTCAGTGGGTGTCCCCATCATGGTCTTGACCTTTGCTCATGGGGAGATGGGGAGAGAAAAGGAGAACTTGAAGGAATGGGATAGTTGAGATGGAGGAAGGACAGAGATGGAGAGCAAGGAAAGAGATATTTTGGTTGAGGGAGCCATTATGGGGCTAGTAAGAAACCTAGCACTAGAGAAATTCTCAGGAATCCACAAGGATGGCCCCAGCTAAGACCCTAAACAGTAGAGAAGAGGGTGCCTAAACTGTCCTTGCCCTGTAGTCAGGTTGATGACTATCTTAAATGTCACCATAGAACTTTCATCTAGCAACTGATGGAAACAGAGGCAGAAACCCACAGTAGAGCACTGGACTGTGCTCCAAAAGTCCAGTTGAAGAGATGGAGGAGTGAGAATATGATCAAAGAGAATATTATACTTTTAATTGAGTCTATAGTGGTTGAATTCTGATGGTCCAATAAAGCAGTGATACCTTAGTCAAATTAAGGAAAGAAGAAGGAAGATTATTTTATCCAACTACTGCTCTGAAGCCAGCCTTACTAGTAAGCATGTAGTCTTCTCAACAAATTCAATGCAATGATTTTTAGTAACCCTCTATGAAAATTCAACAGCATAATGTCAGCACCGATAAAACTTACAAATCACTGGCATTTTGCATCGTACTCACTGGAAGCTTGAAGTGAATGAAGCTTTGAAATCTCTCTCTGTAATCCATATAATTGTCAAAGACTGAAAACAATAGTAAAGTGACAGCTGTGGGTTGAGAGAAGTTAGTAATATAGCACTTGCCCCAATGTGTAGGAAACCCTGAGTTCAATACTTAGCAGTGGATGGAAAAAAGTTAAATTTAAAAAAGCTCTTTATATTTAATGAAGACATGTTCCTGCTTCTGCATGCTCCAGTGGGTTTGAAAATACCAAACCAACAAAAGTTTCTAAACTATACAGTATTTCAAATTCTCACCACTTTCATGATATGCGTAGCATATAATTGTTTGAGTTCTTGTGCTTGCACAGTTGGCGGTGCCTCAGCTCTGTTGGAGGCTCTTTAAAATGGGGACTAGGAGGAAGAGTCAGGTCCCTGGGGTACATCTTGTGGTATGCCACTGTTCATTTCATCCTGTAATGCATTTGGCTTCCTGGTTTGTGGGTGACATACAGAGAGTTCTGCCACATGCTTCTTCTACTACAAAGCTGGGTTCTGGGCAGCTTCTTACCACAATACTCTCTATAGTCTGAAAAGTGACCCCAAATCACTCTTCCCACTCTTAAATTGTGTTTGCCAGAGACTTGCTCACAGTGGTGGGAAAATAACAGAAATGATCTCTGTTCTTGGTTTAGAAGTTAGTGCAAAAGTTAAGTGATTGGAAGCGTCACCCCAGACCCCGGTATCCATCTTAAGGCACCTCCCCTGGTATATTTGGTTTGAAGTGTCACCCCAGCCCCAACCGTTGGGAGTTGCCTTGATCACAACCACCACTGGGAAGGCAGTCAAGTGCTGACCCCTCCCCAGGAAGGGTCAGAACTACTCCCACAGGCTATTTAGGCTCATGCTGGAAAAAGGAACACATAGTCTCAGATTTTGTGTGCTCCCACCCCTGTATCTCCTCCTCTTCATGCTCTCCTTGTCTTCAGAGACCACTGCATTTATTAAACGTAGCCGTCTTTGATTCGGTCTAATCTGGTTTAATTGAAATTATTTGCGTCAGTGAGGAGGCTCCTCTTAAGATTATACCTAACAGATGGAGATTTCCGCTGAGAGGTCTGTTTTTCCCACAGGCTCACTGCCTCATGCTGGAAAACGCCATTCCCGTGCGCTCTCTCCCAGGCAAGATCAGCTTTGATGAGTTCCCTTTTAAAGTACATGGATGATAGGGTCCCATAGGGGACCCATTCACTTTTCTGGTTTTCTGTTGAAGTCACGGCTGCATCAGAAGTCTAACCCAGGTAGCAAAAGCTGGTCTTTCGCTGAGATGAGATCTAGGTGTTTGGAGACGTCCTGCTTATTTCTCATGCACCCCGTTTTTTACTCAAGAGTTCTTTCTGGTGGATGCATTGCAACAGGATTGAGTTCCAATAAGCATGTATTTCCAAATGGAGCCTTGCAATTCAAAGCCAATTACTCAAACGGTGTTGGGCAGTCTTTTATAAAAATTCTTTTAAATTGGGACTATCTAACATCTAAAGTAAACAAGGCTCCAAAAGCCCATGGTTTCTGCCATGTGCTCCTGTCCTGCTTCCTCGTTTCCCCGACCCCATTCTATAGCTATTTGCTATGTGTCTCACTCTGGGCATCTTCCCCCTCCCCCTCCAGCTGCTTCATGTTTATTTGTCTCACTCTGATAAACTACACCGGGATTTTAATTTGCTCAGTTGACACAGTTTTTGAAAAGTGTTTTATTTGTCTGTCTGTCAGAATGATGTGGCCACAGTATATCTGTGTATGCTTGATTTATGTTTTTGTGTGCATGTGTGCTCATCAAAGATCAGTAAAACTTATAACTCCAGACTATAACAACTCTGGAAAAATAAAAACACATGAGTAGCCGCCATTTTGACCTCAGTGCCATCTTGGGGCAAAAGTACCCACGTGTGCTAGCCTTCTTTGACTTATTAAAATATTCCTTAATCTTCTTACATTTACTAGCATTGGTAAACTGTAACTAATTGAATAAAATATACTTCTAAATTTAGCTTATATGCCCAGTTTAAATAACAGGTAATACAAATTCTCAATTCTTACAGATCTGAGGGTATGGCATTTAACAAAAGAGTCTCTAACACAGAGACATGCCAGCTTCCGAAGCACCCTATAGCTCCTCTTTCTGCCTCCAGGCTTGCCCTTGGCCTTGGCAAAGCCACTCACACAGGAAAAAGCAGCCTTCTACCTCTTCAGCTTCCTGGATGCTTCACCTGGAAAATCAATCTTATTTATCATCCTGCCAAGACAGGTAGAATAAATCTTCCCCCCATAGGAAAAATCTTTGGGTCTCTCACACTCAATATTTAACGCCAAGCACTGCTTCTAAGACTGGTGTTCTCCAAGGACGAAGGAGAGACTCAGGATTTCCTGCATAGCAAAAAGCTGTCTCATTTCTGCTCTTTTATCCCTCCCAGATCTGTCTAATGGCATTTGATGACTTAAGGTACTGGTAGCCATTACTTTATTTGTTAAGTTTCCTGCTAAAAAAACCAGACAGGTGTGCCTCTTTCACAGGCTTCATAGTTCAGGATTAACAGGTTTTAGGTGTATCTTAAAAATCCAGAGTTCCCAATTCCCTTTAATTGTCTTTTAAAATATTCACAGCTTTTAACCTGAAGAAATAGCCTTTAGCTATGACACCAAGATGTAACCTACAGTTTCCTGGAAAAATTCTACTTCTGTATCAAAATCAAGTCTGGAAACAACAACAACAACAACAACAACAACAACAACAACAACAACAACAACCTAACAGTCTCCAGAGACTATTTTAATCCCAGTCAGTTTCAGGCATATTTTACAGACCAGTCCTGCTGCCTGGGACAAGACCGACTCACAAAGCCCTCTCTAGATAGTGCCAAACACCTGCAATAGCTCCTGGAACTTCATCATTGGTACCAACTGTTATGAATTGCCTGCGGTCCTGAGCAGCTCGCAGTGGCGTCCCTGTGCCTGGTCCCGAGCAGCAGTCCCAAGAGCCGCCAGCCCTGGGCAGGGCTCAGCCATGTGGCAGCGGGCTGGACCTGGCGACAGTGTGGCCGGGCAGCAGGTGGGAGGCACATGGACAGACACATTGTACAGAATATAATTGGATATTTATTATTTGAGTTATGGAATGGGAAGGAAAAAGCGGAGGAGGAAAGAGAGGGGAGAGGGAGAGAGAAAGGGAAGAGAAAGAAGAGGACAGATAGAGAGGAGGGGAGAGAGGGAAGAGGACAGAGAGAAAGAGAAGAGGGGGGGAGGGGACAGAGGGAACAGAGAGAGTCAAGATGGCAACGGAGGGGAGGGGCTGCAGGGAGTGGGCATGGCTTGTCTCTTAAAGTGACGAACAATCATAACATCAACTCTCCTGGATCAAGGATACCTACCAACTAAAATCTTGTTTTATATGCTATTGTGTCCCAGTTATACACCCGAGCCTCACCTACACAACAAGGGCACCCCTCTGTCACATTCTTTGTGGCAGTTAATGACTTCCCATGGCTTATACCATTTTATAGGGCCAATAATAACAATATTTTTTTTCCTAGCCACCTGCCTTCTTATCTCCCTCAAAAAGCCTAAGGACTCCAGGATGATAGTAAACCAGATGCCACTCCAGCCATGCCTCTCGTTGAGCATGAACCCACCAACTTTCAGCTCTCACCTCTCGCACACTGCCCCACGCCCACAGGAAGTATCCAGACTTGAACCAATGCCCCTATGTCCAAAAAGTCTGGGGTGTTTGATTGGAAGTGAGACCCCATACCTCTAACACCCCTATATCCAAGGAGTCTGGGAGGATTGGAGCGTTATCCCAGTCCCTGGCATCCATCTTAAGCCCCCTCCCCTGAGATATTTGGTTCAAAACATCATCCCAACTCCTCCCCCTGGGAATTACCTTGGTCCAGACTCCACCTCCAGGAAGTCAGCCAAGTGCTAATGCCTCCCCAGGGAGCGTGAGGACCACTCACACAGGCTATTTAGGCTCTCTGTGGGAAAAGGAACACACAGTCTCTGATTTTGCATCCTCCCCTTATGTCTCTCCCTTCTCCTCACCATGCTCCCTCAGGCTACCAAGGAGTGTTGCATTTATTAAATGTGGGCATCTTTGATTTGGTCTAATCTGGTCTGATTGGAATTATTTGCATTGGCGGAGGGGCTCATTTTAAGATTATTATTAACATTAAGAGTCAAGAATGAAAGACATAACATGTCTTTAAAATGATTTAGAGAGCAAAATAAAAGAAGGACTATGGTGAAGAAGTGTATATAGGTAAAAGGTAAGATCAAAAGAATGAAATAGCTGGAACAGGATATCTTTAAGTATACATATTAATTATAAATGCATTTTTGAGAATAATCAACATATCAAAATATGAATAGAAAGTATATTAGAACAGGGAAAATAGGTTATCACTTGTACCCACCCCTACCACTTATCTGCCTCTTGAAACCAGTGACAACTAATGAGTCAAATGACTATTTAATTTGTCTGGACTTGAGTTTCAACACATAAAGATGAGGACAAAGCATCAGACAACAAATTTTAACTTGGTTTTTAGTTTTATATAGACAATCTCATTCTGCATGCAAAGAGAATAGATTCTATCCCTTTTTAAACCCCCAGAAAGAAAGAAAAGTAGATTTGGGGGTTCACTGACAAATATCTTTTTTTTTTTCTATTTGGTGATAACAATTGAAAAAATGCCAGAAACAAACAAACCACACACAGACACACATACACACACACACGGGGGGTGGGGGGGCGGGGAAGACAGAGGGAGAGAGAGAGAGAGAGAGAGAAACACAAGTTCTCTTGCTCTCTCCATGCCTTGGCTCTGCTGAGAGAGGTCCTTGACTGTAGTTTCAATGTGCCACTGCCATCAAAGTTCGGTTTGTTTTCAGGCTGCCTGGCAAGTGTTTTCTAGCCCTCAGCAGTATCTCCTCTCACAGAAATTGTCTTGAGTTTTCCTCACTTAGTCACCCATACTTTGGCGACAAACACTCCTACAGAGTAGATTTCAACTTTGATTCTTTTGTAATCTAGAAGCTAACTTTTTTTATTCTTTCTTTTTTCTTCTTTCTTTAAGATTCTGTTATGGTTCCATCATGAGACACGTTCCCTCCCCTTAACCCCCTCGCGATTCCTGAATGAGTTGCCACCCAGAAGAGTCAAGAATTGTATTATTTGAGTCTCTTCTCATCATCACCATTGTATTCTACAAAATTTTTCTTTATTTCAAGAAAACCCCACACATTGTTCTTCTCTGCTCAAAGCGTGGCATTCTGAACTCTGAGCAATATTTCAGAAAGGATAAAATGAGGTAGTGGGTCACGCTGCGCTAGAATGAAATGCTTGTCTCTTCTGATCATGGCAGATAAATAAGACAGAGTCTGTTGAATATCTTGTAATAAAACATTTTTAAGTATACACTTTACATGTGGCTCAGTGAGTCAACAATCAAAGTATTGTAACTTCTACACAGCACAAAGCAGGGTAAGAAACAAACTTCAAGTATAATTCTCTTTTAATTTTTCTTCATTAGAGAAATCTTGATACCTTGCAACTAAAGAAAGGAAATCTTAACTTCTTTTCTATTTGATACTTATTGCCCCTTTCTTTTGTTTGACAACCATAGAAGAGTTAATCAGCTACAGTAGCACAAACAGGCTTCTCTTAGCCTTGATAATCATGCAAATATCTCTCTCAAAGCAACCGTGCATTTTAAATAACAATTTGCCCTTATAAGAATGTGGGGTAGCTGGGGGCAGGGAGAGAAAGAAAATTATTATAATAAAGTCAGTTTAGTGACCTAGTTCATTGGCTAGCTTCCTATGCAGGAGACACAAGACCTGTGAATATGCAGTAACTCACCTACCAGAGGAACTCGCCAAATGTTTGACTGACTTTTGCTAGATTAGCAATCAACAAACCGTGAGTCAATCAACTTCTCTAAGGCACAGATTTACTTTTCTACAGTGGGATAGTAAATCTCTGCTTTCCAAGATCCAGTCATTTAAATATTGTTTGATTTTGGTATTTGCTTAAACTTACAAACACCTACTAACAGTTATTGCTATCACTAATGCTATCTATTCAAAATTAGACATACATTTATCACACACACACACACACACATATTTAAATATATGATAAAAAAGAGGTGGGTAGTTGTGATGTTTCAGCCAAGTCCAAACTGCCAGGCAGCTATTTTGGCTGACAGCATTACTTAGAGAGAAATGCATTATGTATATATTGTTTATATTTATACAGCATACCTTTGTTTGTTACATAGTTTCTTATTTTTCCAGTTTATATAAAAATGTAAAGAACACCTGGATTGATGACATTTTTTCCAGAAAAAAATGAACAGAAAAGGAAAATTCAGAATTTTCAGAGAAAAGTAAGTCATAAAAGTAAGTTTAAAAAATATAAAATTCTAATGTTGACTAAATTTACCTTTTCTTGTTTTCATTCATTTGCTCATTGAAGAAAAGAAGGGCATTATTTTCCTGTTTTGTTTTTTTGCCTTTTAGGTGGAAAGTTCTAAATAGAATGGAGCAGCAGTGTTCCCCCACTGGGGTTCAAGAGTTTATTTCTTCTGACACAACAATAAATCAACTGACAAAATGGAATTTCTCTGCATCACACACTCAACATTTAGGCTGAATGGACAAGTTGGCTTTATTTTATGGATGGAAATTCTGGGCCATTTGGTTATACAGCAGTAGTACTGAAAGGCTGCTTGGAGAAGAAACTAGACGAATAGCTAGAGAAGACATGGGTTATCCTAGAGGAACTCATATCTGATTTGTACAGTTTGAACTCTTCTGTCCACTGCCTCAAACAGCAATGCGTACTGGGTGAGTAGAAAACAATGATGATTTAATTAATCCTTCTAACATTGCTAATTTTCTTTGAGAGAACAAGGCAGCGGGAATTTTATGTCAGTTGGTGTCATTTAACACTATTTCCAATGGAAATTGGACTTTTGACTGTGAGAATCCATGCTCAGTATCACATGTCCTACATTTCTATGTCTTCACAGGTTTGGAAAACCCCAGAACCAGATCTGTTTCTTCAAGAAACAAAAGCCAACTTTGTAGTTATAGACAAGACACACACGTTAAGCCAGCTCATATTTTCCTATAGCTTCTCTTTCTAGTTAAGTCTGCAAACTAATTTGGATTAAACTAAAACAGACTTTTGCTCCAAGCATTTTGAAAGTTTAAAGAGTTTGGCTAATTTTGGTTGTCTTTTCAAAATATTTCTTATATGGTTTCATGTCTGCATCCTGGAAGGGGACCAATATGTGCTTAAATCTTTCAAGGAGTTGCTCTTTTCTTCTGCCCAGGCTTCTGAAACGCAGCGAATGCATGGAAGTCATAAGGCTTTCTGTCTGCTTTTATCTAATGAAATGCAGGACAAAGTTCATTGCCGCCAGGAGTCAGAGTCACCAGGATAGAATGCACAGTATGCATTTAAAACATATTGTCATTCTTGTGATATTCTAAGTGTGGTGGTCTTTCAATCATTTAAAGAAAAAGAAAGTCGTCTAGTAATCTTACTAGTTCCCTACTCACTGAGACATTACTTCCTGACACTCGAACCTGAAAGGCAGCTATTGTGATTTCTGGTTTAGAGCCTTTATTATTACCGGTACATAGGAATACACAGTGATGCTGTTCAAATGTAGAAATCTTCCCTACTAAAAAATCTTTGCCACTGATGCCACATACAAATACCGTATGGACTAGCTCTCCGAGCCAAAGCAGGAAAAATCGCCAAAGGGTAAAAATAGTTCTTGATATGATGATATGCTGCTAAAAGCCACATGGTGTTTGGGTGCAGCATTTCACAGTCAAACAATCATAATTTCATGCCTAAAATGTGCATGTTATTTCAGGAAAATATAAAATCTGAACATTGCACATTTGCTACAGAATGACCACTGAGTGTTGCTATAATGATTTGTTTCTCTTTTACAAATGAATATTTCTCTCTGAGCCTTTTCATGCCATATTGCCTGGGGCAGCAATGGAAGTAAGGACAGGATCAGGTTACAGAAAGAAGGAATATTGAGAATATTTGGTCCTAATTCCTCAAATTAGGTAACACATAAAGCAAACTTTTTTTTTTTCATTTTTCCACCCTTGAGATCCTCGCCTTAGAAGAGCTGTGCTTTGTGTGGCCAGTTTTTAGATACAGAACGTACATTTCGTTGCTAATAGTCCTTAATTTTTCTTTGTCAGCTTCAGTAGGTCTTTATATAAAAAGTTCTCCATTCCTTAAAACTAAGACAGATTTGAGGTCATAGACATTACAGGAGAGATAAAAGAACACAAGTGTTTGTTTCTCTAAAATATTCATCTTATTTTATTTGATCCTTATAATGTTAAAGGAAAAGAAGAATAGTAAGGCATAATAAAAAGGAATTTGCAGGAGACACAAAACATAAATCAAAACTAATTAGGTTATGTTTTAGCTGTATTTGGTAACAAGAACCTGGCTTACTCAAAAGACAAAAGGAAGTTCCAAACTGTTAAATAATGGTAGATGTGTTGTGGTATCTTGAAAGCTAGAAAAATATTAGTAGATCAAAAGGAAGGATCCATATGAAAAGTCATAATAATCATGAGGACAGGTGAAGTATTCATGTACCAAACCAGAATAAAGAGGTAAGTATCTATTCATTGCTATACAAGTGTCTGAGATCATTGTATAAAATATGTCAATTTAAAAAGAGTAATTTAAGAGTTCTTTACAAAGCTCATTGTAGGTATTATCTTCTTAGCCACTCTGTAGAGAAGGTTGAAGGACAACGAACTCAAAAGGTGCTGTAAACATATCCAGAACGCAGGCCACCAGAAAGCTGATGGCAGAGTAGAGTTAGTATCGCAGACTGAGGTCACAAGGACTCATATAACCTGATGATATGACTTCAGGGATTTTTTCAAAATATTGACTTAACAATAGAATATCACCTGAGGAAGATACTCTACTCAGAATCATTGAATACATTCTGTACCCATGACCACCCACCTCACCTCATAAGCAAAGCAGCAACATATTTTGGAATTAGAAAGGGTAGATGTTAAAACTGTACTGGAAAGGAGAGGTTTCGAAACAGCTATCACAATGAACTCGGTAAGGACAGGAAAGAAAACATTCTGAAACATAAGAATAGTGCTTCAATTCACACTCACGGAAATTATCCTACTGAAAGCACTTTTGGTACTCATAATTTTTTTCCACATTTGTTTTTTTTTTTTCTTACTTTCCATTCCCAGCATTTCATCCCTGTCACATTTCTGGAAGTCTCACAGAAAGTGCACTAAATTCCAGGTAAGGCATTCACGTAGCTTTTGGGAAGAAAATGTGCACTTGTGAAACTTTTGAGAATTATTGACTCTAGAGTAGAGTTCATAAGATTCTGATACAGAAAACACAATTTTATTCCCTTCATATGCGGGATATTGATCATTAGTTTTCCTTGCAAGGGGAGAAGCAGTCTTTAAAGGTTTTGATTTTTAACAAAAGAGGTATACAAATTCTCCCAACTGCTTTTAGGAAAAAGTGCACAAACACAATGTTCTGAAATTGGGTAAAATTTTCTACAGTTCTTTGTGTATATACATTTTAAGTATATGTACAAACATGCAAGTGTGTACACACTTTAGTTGGCAAGAAATTTGATATGAGAGCTATTTTACAAGTAAAATTTGAAGTAAAAATACCTGCAATATCTCATGAACAATTATTGATAGATTTTTCCGCATTTAAAGGACCATAAAACCATTTCAGATTTTCTGAGTAAGACAAAGTAAAGAAATAATTTGTATTTAAAGTAGATCTTATCCAAACCAAGACTTTTCTTTCCTTTTTAATGTATTATTTTTCATTAACAAAAGGCATTATTTTTTTTTATTTGTTTTTATCGAGCTATGTAGTTTTCTTCACTCCCCACCCTTCCTCTCCCCTCCCTTTCTACCCTCTCCCATGATCTCCATGCTCTCAATTTACTCAGAAGATCTTGTCTTTTTTTATTTCCCATGTAGATTAAATCCATGTATGTCTCTCTTAGGGTCCCCTTTCTTGTCTAGGTTCTCTGGGATTGTGAATTGCAGGCTGGTTTTCTTTGCTTTATGTCTAAAAACTACTTATGAATGAGTACATATGATATTTGGCTTTCTGGGTCTGGGTTACCTCACTTAATATGATGTTTTCTAGATCCATCCATTTTCCCACAAATTTCAAGATGTCATTTTTTTTCTGTTGTGTAGTACTCCATTGTGTAAATGTACCACATTTTCCTTATACATTCTTCGGTCAAGGGGTATTTAGGTTGTTTCCAGATCCTGGTTACGACTAAAAATGTTGCTATGAATATAGTTGAGTACATGTCCTTGTAGAATAATTCAGCATCCTTTTGATATATACCCAAAAGTGATATTGCTGGGTCTTGAGGTAGGTTGTTTCCTAATTTTCCGAGAAAACTCCATACTAATATGCAAAGTGACTGTACCAGTTTTCACTCCCACCAGCAATACAGAAGTGTTCCCTTTACCCCACATCCTCTCTGGCGTAAGTTGTCATCAGTGAAAAACATAATTTTCAATCCATTTTCTGTAAATTATCATTTATCTGAGAGTCTAGTGGGAGGATTTTTTTTATTTATTGACTTATTTTATTCATTTTTTAAAAAAACAATCTGTTCTAATTTTACATACTGTTATGAGTCTGTAAGGACAGAACCTAGATGAGTCCACTGAAGGACAAGACTTGGACGAGTCCAGGAGAGAGCAGCACTAGCAGACATGTGTGCAGTGATGCTAAGAGTGACGTATAGGCAGACAGGAGTACTAATCTGGAGTGTGACGTAGGAAGAAGTGAAGTGAAGCTGAAGGATAGTATAAAAAGGGAGGCAAAAAGACCAGGATGATCTGCTAGAGACTCTGTAAGAGAGGTGCCAGAGAAACTCTACAGCATCGAGAATCAATCAATCAATCAATCAACCAATCAACAAGACATTGGACCAGAGATCTTCCAATAGCCAGAGAACTTGCTCTTGCCAGTGGATCAAGACTGGCTGATCCAGAGGTCTACGTCGAGAGCCACGAACCATCATCAGGTTGTACACCCCAATGCCTTATTAGATAGAATATAGTAATGCTTGCCTAGGATTTAGAAATAGATATGTGCTTGTGTGACATTGCTTGTGTGATATTATACCCTTGCTTGTGATGATGATATTTGCTTCTTATTGGCTGTGCCAGAACTATGGTAAGATCTTGAAGTGCTGATACAATAAATGTAGTTCAGACAAAGCAGAGAACTGCTATTCTGAGTGTCATTCACTTGCAGACCTCTAAGTGAAGCCAGAAGGCACACTCAGTAGTGCTCATGACATATACCCATCCCAGTTCCTTCTCCCTCCTCTCCTCCCTCTCCCCTACCTTCTATCTCTCTTCAATGGGAAGGTTGAGATGGGGAAAGGAGAGAGAGGGAGAGCAAGGAAAGGGATTTTTTTTTTTTTTAATGAGAAGAAAAAGTACATTTACTATGCCAGAGGATTTGCCACTTTGGTTTTAGGAAAAAAAAAGTCTTATTGTCCTGTAGCTATCAAGCTGGGAATAGTGATGATGCCATCTTTCAGGCATTGAATTTAATCTCCAAAACACTATCCTGCAACTACGAATTCATTAAAATTTGTATTTAAAGCATAAGGATTAACTGTGTTTTCCCAGAGGCAAACTAAATGCAGAAGCTTATCGGTGAACTCTGAGGTCCTGTCCTAAATTTCTGTCACTTATTTAACTCATAGGCTGTGGTGGGCTCCTGTAGTCCTTACTACACCTGATACTGTCATTATTACTAGATTAGTATTTCTTACAGCATCCTCTAAGACACGGAATCTTTTGACTTTTGGGTGAATGGTGCATAATTATGAGTACACAACATAGGATCATTCTCAAATCCATAACTATGCAGTGTCACTGAAGTCTCTGGATTTCAT
Organism: Myodes glareolus; assembly: GCF_982192425.1. Lineage (NCBI taxonomy): Eukaryota > Metazoa > Chordata > Mammalia > Rodentia > Cricetidae > Myodes > Myodes glareolus. The sequence goes on along the minus strand of NC_142046.1, from coordinate 38,739,694 downwards.
GTCAATGAGATAAAGGAAGTTTTAGTTATTCTCTTTATAACGACTTAATAATTATTACAAAAGCCCGGGAGAGGTGGGTAACTCAAACCAGAGTTAATAGCTAGTTAATTTAATGGAGAAGGAGGGAAGCTCTTTCTGAAATCACATTTAATGGGCTTTTTTCTTTCCTTTTTAAAAAAACTTTCCATTAAAAAATTGCCTAAAAATTCATCTAGAAATCAAGATTTCAGAGGACTTGTTAGTAATAGACCAGTCACTTCTGGGGACAGCTTCATCAACAAAGAAAGAACCTCAGGCCCTAAGCAGGTGAGTGCCCCAGGCCATCTCTAGCTACACTACTAACTCTGACTGTCCTGAGAGCTGCTTCAAGCACAGAATCACATGTTGGGGCTTTTTTTTTTTTTCTTTTTATAGCTTTGAAACAAGATGGAGAAATCATTTTGCTATGACGCGAGAAAGAGTGAAGGAGGGATGGAGGGAAAGAGAGCTAAGGATGGAGGGGAGAAGAATAACTTAAGTCATAAAGTGTGCATCTCTTTTCAGGGTGAAGCATTTCAGGGTGAAGCATGACATTCCCTGCTGACACTGACTGCGGTTATCCATGTTCACGCAGAAGAGAATAGACCACTTTTACACAAACGTCAGATTTGGGTCTCCCGTGAGAGTGTAGGGATTGGTGTAGCAGTGAATGATACCATCCCACAGTGTACGTCAACCATCAATCAATCCTAAATCACTTCTTACAGGTCTTTCCCACTCTTCCAAAATCCTACTGAATCAAGCATCCTGCAACTCTATTTTAGGCTCAGCCTAGCTACATTTACCAAAATAAGATTCCAATAATGAAACGTGACTTTTATAATTGTTTTTCTCTGAAGATCCAGAGCTTAATCTGGCTCTGCTTAATCATTTTAATTTGACTTATAATACAGTGTCGGTTTATTTAGTTGGAATTAGTTTCTTATTTCCCTGCTTTTTGTAAGTGCTGCCTGTTTACTTAACAATATTTGGCTTTGCCTAATGATATGTACAGAAGACAGTGCTAAGTGGAACATCAGCTGTTTACATCAGCTCGAACAATTAATGCATGTTAATTTTTAATTACACTGATTGTACTACAGGCGGAATGTATGTTTCTTCACAGAACAGATGTACTAGTCAGCTTGGCTGGTGAACATGCATATCGATCAGATGTTGGTGCTGCCAGCGATTCAGCAAAGTCTGCTGAGAGTGTCAGTTTCTAATATACCTCCGTGTTGACGGCTTGGAGTCCTGGTGGAGGCAGTGCAGCTCGATACTGAATCCTCTAATGTTTATGGATAATCACAATATGTCTGTTTTGTGGTTAGCGTCCTTTAGTGTACAATTTGAATGTCATATAGGTCCGAGGAAAACCACAGGTATGTCACCTGAGCACTGTTTTCTGTGTTCTTACTTAACATCTTTAGTTATAGGAAGACATAAACAACAACAAGATAAGCAATATAGTGCCACCAGAAGGGTTGAAACAAGCAGACAAGCCTGTATGCTACCAAAGCAATGACAATCTAAGATGCCTAGTTATTGCAGGTGAGGGAGTGTATTGGAACTACATTCTAGAGAAATTGGAAAACAATAATGAAACATAGTCAATGGCCTTTAAGTTCCATTCATAGATCATATTAATAAATGATATTTGTATCCTTCAAATATGTAATAGAATTGTTAGAGGGATTATAATTTAATAGCTCCAATCTGATAAATGAAGCAAAAAGTATTCAAGAGAATAATTGCTATATAATCATACCATGAAACATTTAAAAAGAAATCATTTTTATTTGCCATAGCATAGATGTACGTATTTTACCTGAGAGAAGCATGTGTAACTCTCTTACCTCTCACAGGATTTTATGTGCTGTCTTAAATGAAGCAAGATTAGAATCCTTTGTTTGACATGACTGTGTGAGGAGCATGTATGACCCACTCCCAGCTGTGATGGTTAATCATAATTGTCAACTTTGCAAGATTTAGAATCACCAAAGAAACACATTCTGTGTGTGTCTGTGAGGGTGTATCCAGAAAGAATTGACGGAATGAGAAGACAGGGAATATGGGTGGCTCTGTCCCATGGGCTTGAGTCCCAGAATGAATCAAGAGGACAAAAGGAACTAGTCTGCTTCATTCTTCTTCCTCTGCTCCTAGACTATGTACACAATTCGAGAAGACAGCCTCGTTCTCCTGCTGTCAATTTTTTTCTCTAGGGCAGACTGTCTGATTCTTACACTATAGACTAAAATAAGCCTCCCCTCCTTTTAAGGTGTTTTTTTGCTTTTTGGTTTTGTGTGTGTGTGTGTGTGTGTGTGTGTGTGTGTGTGTGTGTGTGTGTGAGAGAGAGAGAGAGAGAGAGAGGGCCACAGCAACATGAAAAATACAACACAAGTTAAACTGACAGAATGAGAAGTGAAAATAAGAATTTAAAACTTCAGGAAATTTAAAGCAGTAAATGAAAATGTCTTTAAGAAAACCTGCTACTACCTAAGGAAAACTACAGGATCCTGTGATCAAGGAACCAAGACTCATGTCCTTCCTGTTCTAAGAAACTGTTGTATAAAAGAAATTATGGAGTTAGAACGTATAATAAATGAAATGAAAACTTCACCTGGTATAGTGATCATTTTATTATTGCAAATGTCTTCTTCCAATTATCATGAAATTATTATGAAGTCTATTTTGTCTATTATTAATATACCTATCCTGGACATATTTTGAAGAATTAAATTTTTCCTTAGAGGAACTTTCTTTTTAGAAAAAAAAAATGAGAAAACTTGAACATAGATTAGTATATATTATGCATACTGAAAAAAACAGAAAAATAATGAAGAAAAACAGTCTCTGAGAAAGATGCATATGTATATATATATAGCATTGTTGGACCTATAACATATAGAAATTAACTTATTGTAAAATACAAGGAAACAGATGGGTGAATGTGAAGCAGTATTGGATGAAGGAAGTGACTACAGATGGAAGCTGAATCCAGTCATATGAATCCATAGGAATAAATGAAGTGGACCACAAATGATAAGCTGGAGGGTTAACGCACCAAAGCCATGAATATGCATCTTCTCATATTTCTTGTCTTAACTTTTAAAATGCATATAAAATGAGATTTTCAAATAAGATAGCAGCACATTAGAATTTACATCTATGTGATCATATGAACAGAAGCCTGCATAAGAGACATCCATCCTATTTCTGTAAGAGATTGAGCTCAGGAAAAACACAAGCCTAGGTGGGATTTCCACCACCAAGATGGCAGCCAAGCCATTAGTGACTAATGCCAGGTATACGGACTGTGTAGGCTGGCGTCAGTGAGAGCTGGCAGAAGGGTTTATGGGGAGGCGCCACAAGAGCTAAAGAAATAGTCCTTGCTGTGGAAATGCAGGCATAGGCTTTATCCAGCAAATATAGAGGGTATGTTTCAAGAAGAGAAGGCTGCTGAGAAGCCATACCGAGGTCTCCAGTTTCCTCTGCTACCAACTCCAGCAGCAGTCTTAGTTATTCCATAGAGAAGAAGTCAGATGAGATACAGAAGTAGAATAAGTAAACTGGATTTTAATAAGATCAGACAGGGAAGCAAGCCCATAGACTTTGAGATAAGGGCAGGGCAAAGCTGAGTAGCAATGGCCATATTATAGCAGGCACATGGCTCATATTCTTCTTTTTTCCGGTAATTACCCACCATGTGTCTCCTCTGTGCTGGGCATTTACAGGAAAGGGGCTTGGTTTTCTTCTCACAATATCACTTTTCCCAGAATTCAGTTTGTTCTAAATAGATGAATTGAATGCAAAAATATGAATAGGGATGAATTTACACCTAAAGTTGAGAAGTTTAGTAGAGGAAAGAATGACAGCATTCTACACCATTTTTCTTGAAGAAGACAACTTTGAAGTTGCTTTATCTGATGGACTAATTAATCACTAACAATCTGTTTTTCATATCACATTTTTAGGGCCCTGAGATGCTCCAGGCCACCATCACTGTATGTATATGTCTACCATTAGTCAGATCCAATTCTATTTATAGTAAAGAATACGAAGATGCGAATGAAGATAATAAACCGCAGAAACACAAAGAATAGTATCGCGAGGGAATTTCAGTGAGTACTGAAAATTTGTTCGTATTTAATTTTCAACTGGTTAATATACCCCTGATTTCAAAAAGGTAGGACATACAAATTGAAAGTCATGGGGGGGGGTACATTCACGCCCTTGACTCTTGCCCTAGACCAAACACTCTGTAGGCAAATCACTCCCTGGGTGAAATCCCAAGTTACTTCCCTAAAGGGAACTAGAATTTAGTTGGATTCTTAGACATTGTTTTAGGTAGGAACCAACTACTTCCCAATTTCAGGAGCACGAGGTCTGGCAACTAGTCACACCTGTTTACAACAGCCTTGAGGGAGCAGAACTCTGATTTACAGCTAGGTGGGGCCTTTGAGTTAGCAGCACAATAAAAACAAGTCCCAAACTCCCTGACCTTTGGCTTGTTTGGGCCTCCACTACTGACACAAAGACAAAAACAGGTCAATGCATATGTGTCTAAACATTTGTTCAAGTACTTAGGATTAAAGTATCTCACATCAGTAGGGAAATAATTGAGAAAAAAATAAACAATCCCTAGAATCAACTAAGAAGAACTCATAGGAGCTCAAAAATGACTGCAATGACAATCATAGAGCATGCATGACTCTAGGCCAGATCCTCTAGTTTGGCAGCTTTGTGTTCTTGTGGTACTTCTACCAGTGAAGGTTGGTGGTGTCTATGATTCTTTGCCTGCTCTTGACATCCTTTTTTTTTTTTTCCTACTGGGTTGCCTCATTCAGCCTTGATGCAATGGTTTATACCTAATCTTATTACAACTTGTTATACCATGCTCAGTTAATATCCCTAGGAGGACCACTCTTTTCTGAAGGGAAATGGAGGAAGAATATATGGGGGGGGGAGGTGGTCAGGGAACTTGGGGGAGTGGATGGAGAGGAAACTATGGTCGGGATGTATTGTGTGAGAGAAAAATTTAAAATATATAAATTATTGAAATAAAAGCATTTTGAGGACTAGAATAAAAAATTTCCCACTGACAAATGCATCACTGCTGGATAAACACATAATACGAAACATTCAATTCTTAAAAACAACACCTCATAGTCCTTAAAAAAATAATTCACATAGGAAATAAAAGCAGAAGCCCTATTTTACTTTTGGTACCAAAATAAATTGCATATGATCAAGTAACTAATTAGAAACAAAACTTGAACCTTACTTAGGAATAAAGTACATGTGAAATTGGTTCCCATGCTTCTTTGCTTCTTTCTAGACTTCTGGCTCAATATCACTTTCTCAGAGATGACTTTCTTCCTGCTATGTAAAATCCAGCCTATGTCCTTAAATACTTTTGAATTCGTCCTCTTGCTTGTCCTTTGGATGATATAGGATCACTTCAAATTTATATCTATTGTCTGTTTCTGTTCCCTAAATTATAAGAATTATTTTTTAAGATTAGATTTATTTTTATTTTACAACTAGACATGTTTTGCCTTAATGTATGTCTGTGTAATAAATGCTTGCTTGATGCCCATGGAAACTAAAAGTGGTATCGGGTCCTCTGAAAATGGAATTATGCATGATTGTGAGCTGCCATGTGGTTATTGGAAAACAAACACAGTAGCCTGTAGCCAGTGCTCTTAACCCCTAAGCAATCTCTCCAACTCTATAAGAATGATGTTTTATCTTTTTCTTCTGTTGTTTTTAGCAGATGATTGGGCATAGTAGGTGTGCTGGCTAGTTTTTTGTCAACTAGACACAGCCAGAGTCATCCAAGAGGAGGGAACTTCAGTTGAAACAAATGCATCCATAATATTCAACTGTACACAAACCTACAGCAATGATCTTAATTGGTGATTTATAGGGAAGGGGCCATCCCTGTGGGTCATACTACCTTGACTTAGTGGTCCTGAGTGCTATAAGAAAGAAAGCTGTATAAGTCATGAGAATCAAGCCAATAAGCAGCAATTCTCCATGTTCTCTACAGCAGCTCCTGCCTCCCAATTTCTGCCTGGTTTCAGTTCCTGCCTTGACTTGATTTGCATTTGCCTGATAATTAAGGATTTTGAACATTTCTTTAAGTGTTTGAAACTCCTTTGTTGAAAATTTTCCATTTAGATTTATGCCCATTTTTACTTGGATAATTTGGTTCATTGATGCCTAATTTCTTGCATTCTTTGTGTATTTTGTTTATTAGACTTTAATTCTTAATCGTACAGAAACATCTCATCACCACTAAAGCTGTATTTTCAACAAAGAAGAAAGTGATAGCATGTGTTCAGTATTTCAATCAGCCTCTCATTCTTTATGGAACTGGTGTTATAACCAATGTTTTGCAATTCTGTAATATAAATTTTTATTTTCCTGAAGAGGAACTCATATTTTCTTCTTTCTAGGACTGAAATAATATCTTCAAATTTTCCTTCAGTGAAGGGGAATAACATGCTAAAAGTATTTAAATTTAAATTTTTTTTAAATAATGAAAAAGAAATCTACATAAACAGAATTAGAAGTCAATCAGGAATCTACTACATCTGCCCTTACTTTTAGGATTGTTACCAAATCTAATGACAGTTATAATTCCTACTAATCTTCATTGGATACTCACTTTTTTGCCAGATATTATTTCAGGTAATTGATCATATTTATACATATTCCTAATGGATATTAACACCTCACTAAATATTCAATACTACTATATATACATAGAGATGGTTATCATTAGTAGAAACTGAAACATTAATACTAAGCAATTTGTCTAAAGACTTACTAAGTGGCTTTAGTAAGGTTTGAAGAAGGGCTGTGTGACTCCTGAGTTCATATTTTTCTGTATTACATCCATAAGAATAAAAGTTGCATTGTGAGTAATACAGTACTTGAGGCATAAAAAACAAGAACACAGAAAAAAATTAGTTCATTTACTGTATTGTGCTAGACAATTGTGAAATAGTCAATGAACTAGCCATTGCTAACATTGGGAGAAATTATTTTAACCCAAACTTTCATTCTTTTGTGGAGTATAAGGAAGCTGACTGTGAGTATAATAGCCATGTTGCACAACAATCTGGGATTGAACAGCAAAGGGGTTTTATTGGCTGCTGGGTTGTAATTACCCAACTAGAATATTAATTCCATTTGTCTTCCTTTGAAGAATGTTTCATCTTTTGTTTTACTCCTTAGTGGTACATCCAATTACTGAAAACAGGATGTGCCTGTAGAAAAAAAAAATTCCCAGCATTGAGGAGCAATAGCACATCTACTAGAAATTGTCATTGAAACCGACTTCCAAAGGAAACCAAAACAGTCAGTGGGAATGTTAACAATTTAAGAACAAAACAAAACAAAAGCAAAACCCTCATCATTATATTGTGCAATAAGAAAATCAGAGAAAATATATTTCTAGGTTTAAGTTTCTTTCCCTAGGAGTGAGAATACTAAGAGAGCAGAAACTTTGGACAAAGTGAGTTGTCCTTGTCAGATCCAGGCTGTTTGATTTAGCAAAACATACAGAGGTGGAACAAGGCTCATATATTTACTGGACACCATTTCTCAGAAAGTGCTGAAGTCCGCAGAGCTGCTGCCCATATGAACTACAGTAGCATTATTCACAATGGACATCTCCGTTTTACACATCTATAATGTAGCTATAGGACTCAATTTTCCTTTTGCTGTGAGATGTCAAAAAAAGAAAAGGAGGCTACATTAGAAGGAAATGCTAGAAAATTCCATCAAATAAAACTCAATGCATTACATCAAAGTAGTCTTCTCTTAAATCCTTCTGGAAAGCAGTGACTATGCTTGTTACTAAATCAGCTCACAAGAGACCACGAATTCTTGTATCATGAATTATAGTAGCAAGGAGCACAGAGACTATTTACTTGTTGAGCAATTTGTTGCTATTCTCTTTTCTATAGAGAAAATACTTTATCATTTATTTCAGTTGAGACATTCCCTTTCTGAAGTAAGAAAGGCATTCTCTGGTGTTTTATTTAGGGCTCAAATCCCCAAACAAAACAAAGACACTTGTTACAGGAGTCTCTTTGAATCTGCCATGCTTGAAGATTCCATTCTGTGATTCATTAGTCAGTTCCTGTCTAAGCACTGGAGCATTTAGTTCTTTGCTTGTCTAAGGACTGTAGATTTAACTGTTTCAACCATATCTGTCTCTTTTCAGTAAGTATACATGAGTATCTGACATGTGAAATTTCCGATGGGTATGCATTTTGTTTGGTATTTCCTCTGTACATCAGCAAACACAGTCCTTAATACACAGTTTTGGTGCAGATAATGAGAGTAGAAGCATTCCATTAAATTAAAAGTGGTCTAATATTCTCACTAGGACAATGCTTACTTCAACTGACTCTACTTTTTAACTAAGTGGGAAATGTGAGACTTGGGATTATGATGCACAAGCTAAGAAGTTGTAGTTGTAAAGGTCAGAGATAGCATCTATAACAAAGACCCTACCTTTAATTACAATGTGAGAAATAAATTTTACTTCCATTGAATTATGCCTTACAGGTATATCAGGATTTTATTTTGGAAAATCAGTGTTTCTGATATCTCTATAAGCATTAAAGGGTCTTGAAATTGAATGAATACATCTTATTTATGCCACCTGTATACAAAAATGTGAGAGATTGATAAGGCTGCACAGCTCCATGTGAATACAATCACTTTCTCAATGGATGCATTCTGCACTTGTGTTCATTATGATAATTAAGGTGATATGCATCTGATTGCTTTGACTATTTGCACTATTGCTTTTGTCTACGAATTTTTCTCAGTGCCAATCACTAGAGATTATTACCTTGTTCAGATGAACATTCTGAATGCTTGAAGTAAGAATTGTCCCAGAAAGTAACCTATTCAAGAATTGACATTCTCCTTACTTTTCCCACATTTTCTTGGTAAAAGCAAGTCACCTTTTCTGCTTACACTCAAGGTAAAGAGATTGCATACCGATGCCATTTATCAGAGACTGATGGATGTGTTTGGCACATTAATGTAATGAAATGAGATTCTTTTAAGTGCATACAAAGTCTTTTGTAGTTTTAAGCAACTTTGCCAGCAAGCTGCCTTAAACATGGAGACCCCGACATATAAGTTGTTCTAGTCCTGCAACACTTTTGTGTCAAAGATAAAATCACAGCAGCACAGAAAACAAATGTGGAGAGCGTTGCACTAAGAATTCATGCTCTCATGTTTACTCAATCAAATGATCAAACGGGTCAGTTCTGTCTCTGTTGTAAAAGAAAGGGTCATGTAATTTCAAATTGTCCTAGAGGATACAGAATCAGATATGAGGGAGCAATCAGTGTTTTCAACAACTATCTTAAGAAGTTTTTCTTCTTTTTTTTTGATATATTAGACAAACACATGTTTATAAACTGGGCCATGTTTCCAATTCTGATGTTAAAGTAATCACCAACAATAACAGAACTATTTGGAGATAATGGTTTTATAAAGATTTTGAGATTAAATGAGGCTATGAGGGTAGAAAGTTAATAAAATAACTTGTATCTTTATCTGAATAAGAGATACTACTAGGGATATGAATATACACATAAGCATATGAACTTATGCATACACACTCACATGCACACACATACATATACACGCATACACATATACACACAAATGTTCTGTAAGAACACAGAATGAAGGTGGCGATCAGATCAGAAACTTTGTCTTGGATTTCCAAACTTCAGAACTATAGGGAAATGCATTATTATTTTTCAAGATACCATATCTGTGTTAATTTTAATTTCCATCTTATAATGGGGAAAAGTCAGAAAAAAACCCTTAGAAGAAAAAATTGTTATACATAATTAAATGGTTGTGTTAGGGTTTCTATTGCTATGAAGAGACATCATGATCATGACAACTTCTATAAGGAATAACATTTCAAATTTGGGTTGAATTACAATTTCAGAGGTTTAGTCACTGTTATCATGGTGGGACATGGAGGCATGAGGGAGACACGGTGCTGGAGAAGGAGCTGAGAGTTCTAGATCTTGATCTGCAGCAATAGGAAGTGAACTGAGTCTCTCTGAGCATAACTTGAGCAGATGAAACCTCAAAGCCCACCCCCATGACACACTTCCTCCAATAGGCATACTTACTGCAACAGAGTCACACCTCCTAATAGTGTCACTCCCTTTAGAGATCATTTTCTTGCAAACCATCATTGTGACAATGCTTATCTGATAGAAAAAACTCAGTCTCTCTGAGCCTCTTTAAAGTGTTAACTTTGTCTTCTGAAATAATCCAAATTGTCAATGGGCTGTCCCAGGAAGATCATTATTGAAGTTTGTAACCATGACTGATTTTCAGCATGGCAGCGCATTTCAACAAGCTCTCTACCTTGATTTTACTGTGACGGACTTCATGAAAACTTTGACTTACATGAAAATTATCATACAAAATTTACCAACTGCAGCTTGGGTTTTCACCATGGTCTCACATTTCCTGTGGTTTTGAAAAACAGTGCTTAAAGCAACCAATTGCAGTAGCAATATCTTGCAGTTCATCATTAGGGCACATTCTTCAATGACCAGGTTTTTCTAAGTGGAATGTTAAGGGATTCTAATTGGTGCAGATTTTGTCAGTAGAATTGCAAAGAAGATTGGAAATAAAATTTTCTTTGAAAAAGGAGAATACTGAAAAATGTCCCCATTCTCATTAAAGAGTTGGTTTTCTTGAGTGCATTCTTTCACAAAGTGAATAATCACTAACTTCAGTAGAACATTCAATGTAATTAATAAATGCATTTGTACCTGCTATGATCTCTTTCCTTTCGTTCATGCCACAAAGCTTAATCATATTCATACGTATTGTTTTCTCTGGCAACTTTCATTTCTTTTTAAAACTACTACAGTTCATTAAATATTCAAAGTGCCAATTTTGCTGAAGTTCTTACAGTTTATTCAAGCTTCATAAATAATCCCATATCCCTCTTCCCTATCTTCCAGAAGAGTTTATTCTAGTTTACTACAGGACATTTAATGATACATGGTTATGGTTTTCTTGACGCTTGCAAGTAGTCACACAAGCTTAAGTATTCTGAAACACACTACTGCATTCTATTCTTATTTTCTAGAAAACTTAAAAATATAAATTTTATTTTTATGTGTGTGTTTGTGTGTGTGTGTGTGCATGAGTGTGTGAGTGTGTGTCTATACCTATACCAGAGCAACTTGCAGGAGCTGGTTCTGTCCTTCTACCATGTGGATTGTGGGCATAGAGTTCAGGTGGTCAGACTAGGTGGCAAGTACTTTTACCTACTGAGCCATCTTGCAGACCCCTTTGCTTAGTTTAGTGGAGTTGAACTCGGTATCATTTGCTTGGTTATAATAATTTCCTAGTCCATGCCATCTTCATAACCTACATCCTTGTACTTAATCATCCTCTCCCTTGGGATCTCCATCTTGTTTTGTGTGAGAACAGTCACCAAAACTCTCAGCTCTACCTTCAGTCTGAGCTGATAACATCCAAAATTTAGACAAACTTTATGCTGTCTCCAAAGAAGTACATAAACTAAATAAAGAAAAAGAAATAAGCACCCACTATTTTTCAGCTACATTGACAGGTTTTGTGTAGTAGAGCATTGCTTTAGGTTAACAGACTGCTGCAGTGCTAATGAAAACACATGCAGAACTGCACACACAGTCTTTTTTTCCTCCTTAAATAAGTGCCCATTAAAAATAACTATATGATAATTAATGAGGAAGGAAAGTAGTGTCTCTGGATGGTTTGTCAATATTGTAGTTGGGTCATTCATCTGTGGAGCAGTGATATTCACCTACTCCCTCCTCTGTTGCAGACATGTAGAGTTGGTATTTCCCTTCTTATTTTAGACATTTTCTCAAGCATTATTTTAAACAGGCAAACAGGGACCACTTCCAAGCTAAAGAAAGCTCCCATTCTTTGATTATGATTTCCTAATGAAGGGAATCCTTATTCCAAATGGACTTCGGTAAGGCGCCATTCCTCTGAAATTAATGTCCCTAAGCATGTTCGCAGAAAGAGCTAATGAATGTTAAATCAAGTTGCAACATACTTAGAGAGATGGGCAATGTTTATGTGACACGAGTTTATTTTAAAACACTCCTTATTGACCTTTCCAAAAATGGTATGAGAGCAATTTGAGACATTTACAATGGGTGGAAGTAGTTTGAAGTCCTAGTTTCCAAATCACTGTTTGTAAAGTGTTCTGCTCCTATGATTCACATTTTTGTAGGTTTCTTTAGGCATAGACGGTCAAGTTCAACAAGAAAATTGCTTGCTTGAGGACAGAAGGTATAGGCAGCTCGTAGAAGAAAGGCAAAAAGCAGATAGATGAAGTTACTGAAAAACTGGCTTGTTTTTCACATGATACAAAACATTCATACTACGGGCTCTATTTTCAGAAAAACCGAAAACACTTAAAATCTAAGATGCTGTATCATTACTGTGGGAAAATGCACTTCCATTTGGTACTTTTCATTGAAAATATTCTTTTAAAAATTAGTTCTGTTCATTGATGAAAATTGTCCTGGTTGCTGACTTCTCTGTATTGAGGTCTTATGTATTTATAAGTTGGTGTGTGTGGGGGGTTCTAAATTAAAGCCATAAAATAAGCATAGTTGGAGAGCTAACATGAGGACTTTTACTTCATTTACATTCATTACATATTATGAGTTTAATTACCTTCCTCCAATAATACTGGTCTAAAGGAAGGATCCCTAAGAAGGCGTACTTCGATGATGATTTTATTGATTGTGACTGATGGATGGCATCAACATTTCATAGCGAAGAATCATGGTTTTGTTACATCAGGAAAATTAAATTGGGAGAGTTATTTTCTTTCCCAGTGATAGTGGCAGTTAGAATATTTCACCTGTAATGAGATGTGTGCGTTATGTGCCATCGTGAACCACGGCTCAGCCATTAAATATATGTAAATGAAGAGAAACACAAGAGAGCCCGGGCATAATAACGTGCAGAACAGAGAAATGGATCCTGGAAAGTGATTAATTTATTTGATGATGCCTCAAGTGAGGAATTTTAGGTCACAAATGAAGTGACAGAATGACAAATTACCATTTTAAAGAATTTACTGGGCATCATTACTGAACAATTGTCAGGTAGTTTATGGTGGCTGAGAAGACGGTATAAATATAGATCTTTTCCTTATCCGAGTTGAATTATTAATCACCTTTTAAAAAATCTTTGTGAGTGATGGTTGGCTGTCTGATTGGAAATAATGTGTTCTACAATTTTAACTAAATTCTAATATGATATGTAACAGGAATCTTTACAATTAAGGTCTCAGCGGAGAGAGGTAGGAGGTGCACAGTCAATTGCAGTTTTAATGTGATAGAAGAGGATGAATCCACCAGCATATTTCAATAGATTTCCTTAGGTATAGCATCCCTGCCGTGATGCTATTCAAATGTTTACAGTTTATTTTCATTTGAAAAATGACATTCAGATACTTAAATTGTTTTCCTTGGTTTATTAGTTAATGAAAATGAAATTCTCGTAATTACTATAGTTTTGCAGCATGCCACATTATTTAAAGTGAAGTGACTGGCTTTGTCAGCGGCATTGTAAATGTCACCTTCCCATGTTGTGTCTGGTTTTTGTTTGCTTTATCTATGTCATGTCCCTTCTCTGTCTGTATGTCACTGTATCTAATGCTAGAAACAACCAGAATGTAAAAGAAACAGGCAGAATTTGAAATAAAGACATTTCCACGTTTCTTTCATGTTTTCCTACTTAAATTTGCTTTGTAAATAGCATTAATAGCAAAAATAAAAAATAAAACTCTTCAATGTTAGATGAAAGCAACTCAGCATATTTTAGAATGTCTGTGTCAAGCTTCTTAAACAGTTTTTACATCTTCTCATCTCTGGTCAAGCATTAGCCTCTTAGATTAGCATATTTATAATTACAATGTTACTCATATTGGATAAGAATTAGAGATTCTTTAAAACTAGAATTAAGCTAGATGTTTAATAGGGTATAAATGCCTAGAGAAGTATTTTTAACTGATTACCCAGAAAGCTAATAAATAGTACTTCCTGTTTAGTTTTTAAATGTATCTGTTCTAAATGGCTCATCATTCACTCAGAAAACATACAACCAAACAAAAAAACCTAAAATCAAATAACAAAGACCAAAGCAGAACAAAACCAAACCATAAAGTCTGATGACTTAACTCCTTTTTCCTCATGTGCATCTTCTGGTCTTGATTTTGATCCATCCTTGTGAGCTCACGAAAAGTTTAAGTAAAAAGTCTCTATGTTACCCATGATATCTTACATTGCTGAATTCACAAGAAATTTTGAATGTCCGTGTTCCTTTTAAGTCATTTTGCTTGTATTTATTTATTTATTTATTTTTGCTCTTTGTGGTGGGAGAAATTTTTTTTTAAAAAAAGTCTTTCTGTTATATCAAAAAGAAAGACAGACAGACAGACAGAAAGAAAAAAGAAAAGAAAAGAGACTTTTTTTTCTTTACCTTTCATATCATGGTCCAATCTCCATTCTGCATATGAAGTTTTGGGACTGTGTTAGGGCATAACAGCACTGATTCAGAATGACACACCCCTTTTCTCTCAAAGGTGTGTGCCTTTCTGCTGAGAGCCATAGAGTCACATTCCAGGGTATTCTACATTAACCATTCTCCACGAGACATGATCTTACTTTTCAATCACCTTTTTATGTCTGTTCTTGATTGTGATAGAAAACAAAACCCTAAAAAAATGAGGATGTGCCATAGAACAAATTCAGATATCACAGGGAGTATTATGGCAGAGTTGGACTTATTTAACAAAGCACAGTTCACAATGATTATAAGTATATCTCAAAGGACCCAATAGCTGCCTTTTGTGAACATGGAGTCTTCTGTGCACTTTAAATACCGTTCATTCTTTTCCAGCTTGAATCAGCTGTCAGGGGTAGTTGAGAAAGGAAGGAAAGACGAATACTGCTCAAGAAAGTAGAATGTGGGAGAGAGGAATCTCTGTAACAAAGAATGAGGGAAGAGTCACAAAGGGAATGAGAAACGAGTCTCTCAGTCATTGACAAGAGCCTTTGAGGTGTTGAGTGTAAATACATTTTTTATCTTTTCTGTTTGATGCCAGGTGTCTCTTCATAACAATGGAGCACCGTCTAACACAATGTCATTATTTTTCATTGGAAAATTCCCACACTCCCTCTCCTGTCAATGTTCTTCTGCCTTCTACAAGGAAATTATGAATGGTTGAGAAATTTTGGTTTGTTTTCTCAGACAGAGTTTTGTGTAGCCCAGGCCTGCCTCAAGTTCATGGTGTAAATGAGAATGGGCACGCAGTTGCTAGGCTTCCTATCTCTACGTCCAGTGTGCTCCTGGATCACATGCCAAGTTTTTATGTGGTATAGGTTGAACATAGGACTTTGTACATGTTGAAGAAGCAACAATGAATCACATTCCCATCATCCAGGAACTTTTCTCAGAATAGATTTATTTTGTCTTTTAAAAATTGATAGGGATGGAAAAACCCAGTATATACTATTTTGTGATAGTGTGTTATACAAAATACTTGCTAATATTCAGCTTTGTTGCACACAACAGAAAACTGTTTTTTTTTATAAGCACCATTTTGTATATTCTGCAGTTTGCTTACCCACTCTTCTCTTGAGTGGAGACTTTTCTAGTTAGTGACTATTTTGAACAGTGTTACTGTGAGTATTCTCTTTTGTGGACATTTTACTTATTTTGATGAACACCAAAGAGTAGATTTGTTAAATAGGAGAGAAAGTGTATGGTTATTTAAAAACAAAAGAAAACAAAGAACAAACCAATAAAGCCATGCCTTTCAAAATAATGTTCCTATGATATTTTATAGCTTTACCAGAAATAACATTTCTGATTATTTCACAACCTATGTGATCATATATGGTCTTCTTGGGGATTTTAATTTAATTTAGATTCTTTGGAGATTTTACATTCTCAGATTTTTCTTCATTTCCTTCATGTTTTCAAATACTTTCTCTGGGATTCTTTTACTTTCTTTTCTTCTTTTTTCAATCATCCCCTTATTATGTTCTAGTATCTTCATCCTTGAAAAACAAAGCAATCTAAAATTACATTAAAACATCCTTTGTAAATATCAAGCTGTTTTGCTTCTTTAAAATTTATCAGCTGTGTGGCATCTGCCTTATCAAATTAAAATGTTCTGACTTCTGGTGTGAAGTTTCTCCCTCTGGTTCCTGGCTTCTTTTGTGTTTTCAGGATGCACTCCGTCCTTAGAGAACATTGCTAACTCTTGTGACTCAGACATTCATCTCAGAGCCAACCATACTGATGCTCTATTCTTAACTTTGGCTTGTACATTTCTCTCAGGATACCTGCCTAAGATAGAGTATACTTGTTCAGGATTCTCATATCTTGGTGGAATCTAATATCTAATTTTGGAGTCTTGATCTTTCAAACATCCTATTACTTTTCTAAGATTTTTGGAAGTGTTATCTTTAATGGAAAAGGATCTTGCTATGTGGCCCAGGATGGCCTTAGACTTACAAATTTTCTGCCATTTCCTCCAGGTGCTAGAAAATAGGTATATGCCACACTGTCCTGTTTTCCCATCATTCTCAATAACTGCTAGAGTTGTGCATTTCCTATTCTTCATGTCTAAAAACCACAAACACACACAGGGATGTACAGCAAGATACATAGACACTTGCACAGTCATAAAAGTTATGCACAGTCATACAAGTTATGCACAGTCATACAAGATACATACATACACATGTGTGTGACAGACACAATGCTGACATCAAATAAGAAAAGAAGCATAAGAAAAGGGTCAGTTATAGGGGAGATCACTTATGACCATAGGCACAGAAGATCATAGAATCTCAACACATGAAATTCATCATAAACTATGAAGCATTTCTTTCAGAAGGTAGCATGATCTAATTATAAAATATGCAGAGAAAAGTATCCAATTAATATAGATATCCATTTATAATTAAACAGAAACCAACTATTATAACATACTGAGATTATGTGGGAAATTTGAAGAGTTAAGTTACTGTTTTAGTGGATACATTAAACCTTACTACGAATACACATTTAGATACTACATCAAACTTTGTGTATATGTGTGTATAGTATATTTTGTACATGTTCATACATGTTGATTTAGATATTCTCTCTCTGTCTCTTAGTTAGTTTTGATAAGGTTGATCTATTTTGTTGATTTTCTAAAAGAACCAAATCTTTATTTAATTGAGTCTTTGTTTTCTAGTTTATTGATTTCAACCCTCACTTTGGTTATTTCCTGCCATTGACTCCTCTTAGGACACACCAAGATTTCTAACTCTCACTGAATACAACATTTCCAGGTGAGTATCATTTTTCATTCCTTCTACCTTCCTCTCTCCCCACCATGGTGCCCACCATTCTGTTCTCACCTTCTATGAGATAAACCTTTTTAGAATACAGAGTGTAATCATGTAACTTGACTTTCTTCATAGTTACTTCACAGAATACAATGGTCTCTATGGTTTCTAAGTCCATCTTTATTGTCATAATGTGGATGATCACTACACTATTTTATATAGCAACCACATTTTCTTCATTCATTCATCAGATGATAGATACTTGGTCCTTTTTTGGGGGGGGGGGGCTGGTCAACCTGCAGTGAACATTTGAGTGCCTTTTCATTGGCTTCCTCAATCCATTTTCTTTGGATAGACACCTAGTACTGGTAGTACTGGGATTGATGATTGCTGTTTGTGTTTGTACGTGTGTGTGTAAGCACCATATTTTTGGAAAATGGTTATAATGGTCTTTGTACTCAGACGCTTAAGAATACTCATTAACTCTGCAAATTCATCTTTCAACAGACATTCTACCAAGATGAAGCATGCAATCTCCTGTTAGTTTTGATTGCCATTTGCAGATGAGTGCTGATGCTTTCACATACATCTTGTCAGTACTGTGGCCTCTTCTGGTGTAATGCCTATTGAGGTCTACTGTCCACTGTGCTCTTGAGGTGATGGAATTGTTTGCGCACTCTACATAGATGTTTTAGATATGCATTGATATGTATTTCATATCTGCACTCTGATTAAAAGCTTCCCTTTATGGGTAGAATAATTTTAGAATGATCTGATCATATTTATCTGATATTGATTTTGTTTCTTATACTCTTAGGATCTTGTTAGGAAAAGTATTTTCTAATTTTGAAGCTATGAAGAATTTTCTGTTCATCCATTTTATGCCAGAACCATGACGATTTTACTCTTCATTTATTTATCTATTTATTTGTTTGTTTGTTTGTTTGTTTGTTTAGTATATTTGGGAATCAGGTAATATAATGTCTTCTTTGTTCAATATAACTTTGACTATTTGATTTTGTTTGTAATTTCCTATAAATAAAATTATTTGTCAAATTTTATGGAGAATTTTATTAAGATTTTTAATGATTAAATTTGCTCTTTGACAATTTCATACATGTATGTGGTTCACTTTATTTAATCTTACCCCTTACCCTCTATGATCTCATCCTCACACATCAACCTCCTGCTCTCCACATGCTCTTTCCTATATTAATGACTTGTTGTCTTAGTTTCTGAGTTATAATTTTTTTTTAATAAGGACTGTCTGCGTGCTCATTGGATTTGGAACCACCCTCTGGAAAACAATAGACTCACTAATTAGCATGCAATGACTACCTCTTCACCAGAAATAATCAGTTATCAATAGTTCAGCAGGGGAGGTTGTGGTCCCTCACCAGTTTACAAACCCTGTCTTGTATAGATCCAGTGTAAGGAAGTGTCGCTTCCATGAGTTCATGCTTCCAGTGGCTCTGTCATGTTCAAAAGGTTGCATTTGCAGCCCACCTCCCTGTCTTTCAGTTCTAATACTTATTTCTATTCTTTTCCTTCACTGTTCCCAGAGCCTTAGAGGAGTGGTAAAAACACCATGTTTAGGAATATGCATTCATTTGTCACATTCTGAGATCCTTGTACAGTTAGGTTTAATTTCATCATTGTTCAGTAGGAAAGAAATTTTGCTGGTTATGGATGAAAGGACCATTTGTCTATCATACAATTATAAGTTCTTAGAGGGCAGTTTGTTGCATATCAGTTTATCCAAACAAGAGCAGCGAATTCTCCGATGACAACTATGATTTTCTCAGGAAGCATTTGTCTAATTGTTCTTTTATCAATAAAAACTTGGGAATCAGATATTAGGGTAAATCCTGATTGATCAGAGAAGTGACTAGGGTCTCCTTTTTTCCATTCTTGATGCAAATCGCTGAGCCTTTCTCTTGATTGTTAAAGGACTAACTACTAACCTGCAGTTCTTAATTATCCTAAATAATTTGTAATAATAACTTTCAAGGATCTGAAATTTGCAATATATTGCTATATGAGCTGCATAGCTACAATCCCTTAAACAAGAGTAGAAACATACACATAGTGTAGGAAAAATAACTTTAATTTCTATCAATATACTAAAATATCTTAAACAAGAGTAGGAATATATATATATATGATAACAAAAATAATCTTAAATTTGTTTCAGTATATCAAAATCAATACCAATGTAAAATATTTAAGATGAGTAGCTGCTTTTTTAGTTGAAAAGTAGATTAAACAATCTATCCTTTTATCCTATCATTTTTTTCATCCACTTTTTTCTTTTCAGGATGAGATCCCAAAATCTAATCTCTTTTGCTTAGTTTCTTCCCTGACTATGACCGATAACAACTTGTTACTAACCTCAATAACTGATAACAAACATTCATAAATGTTATCATACAAAAGAGTTTTACAATAGCCCAGAATGGAGTATAACAAAGGTTTATACTTATAAACAAAGGTTGCAGATAAACTCACAGTAAGAGTAGTGATCTGCAGTCCTCTGTGTGCATTGGGAACTGGTCTGGATCAAGCAACCAGAAAGGCTGTGCATGCTTTTATCTACATTAGAGTACATGAAGTCACGTAAAAAATGGGTCAGTTTCTTAAAGGCTCAAGGAGTTTTCATAGCACTACCCGTTTTGTCAAAATAAGAGACTTATAAGCCTAAAACAAAACTATATACAATAACAACAAATATTAAGTATTGTCCAAGGAAAAGAAGAGGCAAAACATACGTAAAAGGTAGAATAACAACCAATGTGAACAACATCAAACAAGAAACATATGTTAAATGTTTCAGTATCCTAAGGAGTCTAAGTCTTTTATTAAATATGATTTTGCTAAGTCATGAGAGGAAAGTAACAATGACTACCTAGTCTTCAACCCTTTCAAAGACCCGAGAAGGGAAATACTATTGCTTGAATAAATAGAGAGTGCCATCAAACAACTTCCAAAAGATGCAAGAAATTACAGAGACAACTGGCTATTTGGGCAATCGCCCAAAGTCTGATTTGCAACATTGGAGCAAACAACATTGCCTAAATCCTAGATTACCTGCCAGATCATTTTCAGAGACAGGAAAACTTGAAAAACGGTTTTGGCATGGTTTGGTATTCTTTTTCCTTATATCCTGCTTGTCCAGTCTGGACACCACACATTTTGTCAGTAGTCAAACCAGGGGCAGTTCTCTTCTCAAACACCAGTTTTTTCATGAAGAAAACTACCTCCAAATGGAATGTCTTCATTGCCTAACATTCTCTTGGGTATAGATAGGTGCTGTCAGGAGCAATTGTGTCTCATGTCAATAGAATCCAAAGGTATTTTTATTAAATTCTATTTAATTAAATTCTACAGTTTTTGAAGTGTTTGACGATTACCTATCTATGTGGAGTACTATGTATATGCATCTAGAGAACTTGATTAGTCTAAATAACTATGATTAGTCTAATAACTAAATAACTATGACAAACATGTATGACTATTGACCTGTAATTCTTAATACTTATATAGCTTAAGACTTCATGTTAAAATATTGAACAATCTTTAAGCAAATGTACAGCAAATGAGGACAATGATCTCAAAATGAAAAACAATATATAAGTATCTTGATCTGAGGTAGAAAAGTATAGTACACATTGATAAATATATCCTAAAATTGTATCAATATACAAAGAATCTTAAGCAGAAGTAGAAACATGTAAGCACATAATATGACAAAATAAATTTGCATAGGTGCACAAATATTGCAAACAGAAGTAGGAACATATTCAATATAAGAAATATAATTAGAACTTTTATCAATATATAATATTCCATACCAATGTAAATTGTCTTTAAATAATGGCTCACAAGTAATCTCACTATTCCTCACTATTATT
Organism: Myodes glareolus; assembly: GCF_982192425.1. NCBI lineage: Eukaryota > Metazoa > Chordata > Mammalia > Rodentia > Cricetidae > Myodes > Myodes glareolus. The sequence continues at coordinate 38,718,327 of NC_142046.1, read as the reverse complement.
ATTATTATTCTAATTAACTAATCTACCTATTATCCCACCCCATGGAATGATCAAAAACCACCCACCCCACCTCTTGGGGATGTGGTCATAATGTTCTTAAAACATTGCTGTTTTAAGACAGCTTCCTGTTGTCTCAGGGTGATAGAAACTCTAGGGGACACTAAGAAAATTAAAATAATGATCAAGTCTTAGAAGAACTAGCTGTTGTCCGGTATATGGAAAAGTCTTGGGTTTATCCAAAGTCCTGACTGGATGGTCAATGAAGCTGGATCATCTTAGCCAATTGCCTTGAAATTCTTCTGAGCAGTTTGGAGCTCAAAGCTGATCTTAGTCAGCTTACTGGTGTTACCACAATACCAGTGGAATTGTCATTGTGGGGCCCCATCATTTTTTTCTTGAAACTTTTACGGTCACTGTTTGGAATGGTCACGGTTCATGGCAGAAAACAAATATTTCAATGTCACATGCAGCACATCTTAGAAAAGTTAAAGGACAACAATTTGGTAAATACATTTGGGGTACACAAACTTAATTTCTAGTTACTTGCTTCAGACTGAAGTCTGAAATCCCATACAAGACACTAACTAAAGCTTTACGTAGTGCTATCATGACAATTAATATCATGACAAAAACTTATACACACATATCGTATAAATTTTGAGATAATATTTATGCCTTAAGAAAAGTTTTAAAGAGTCAAAGTAAGATCAAAGAATTATGAGATTAGTAGCCATAGAATAGTCCTTTAATTTTTATTTTGTTTCTATCCCTTGCTAGTGGCTCTTCTCATACAATACATAGATTTTGAAATTTCCTTTAACAATAATGCTTGGATTTAGAGAAGGAGAGAGCCATGCTCCAACTCCAAAGCCAGTTTTATTTTTAACTGAATTATGACAAAAAAAACCAATAATGTGTTTTACATGTCTGTAGAGAATAGCAGAAACAAACATTTGGGAAGATTTATAAAATTTTGTCCTGTTGGAAATAGCCTATACCATAAAACAATTTACTCTTTCTCTTGGAAAATTTTTATCTGGATGATTTTTTTTCTTCTGATGCTTCATTTTTCTCTTGGTCATCAGATCACTTAGTTGAATGTTTTTATTCTCCCAGAAAAATAAAAACAACACTCTGACCCAACCCTAATTTGGGGGAGTTTCCCTTTGTGGCAGACTATATCTGATCAAAGGAAAGGCATTTGTTAATATTATAAGTTAGTTTTGCTTGAATGATTAAGCTCTTTGATGAGCTATAACCACTTCTAATTGAAACTCTCTTTATCTCTCCTGATTGAATCTAATCAGGGTATAGATCAATTTTGATGATATCTGTAGCTTTTCTTCATTTGTGGAAATAAAAGCAAAACATTCTCTCCATTGTAATACATATCCTGGTTTCCATTCTGAAGTCAACACATTCTTAAAGTGTACATTCTGATTTAATTCAACAGTTTTATTTCTTCCACCTAATGTCTCTCTGCAGTTGTAATTCCTTACTCACTAGCATTTAAAAAATTGAGGTTAATAATGCATTGTGTAGTCTATCTATGGGTGTCTTTATTACTCCTTCTGTTAATTAAGCTTATCTTTTAAAGTGCAGTTAGATCTTTCTATAACTGCTTGCCTGTAGAATTGGGTGGTATACCTACAATATGCTTTATGATTTAATATACAAAAAGCTATTTTATTTAACTAGAGACATATGCTAAAACACTATAAGTCTTAATTTATACAGGTATTCCCATAATGGCCATAACTTCCAATAAATGTGTATTTATAAATTCAGCTTTATCAGAACTTAAAGTAGTTGTTCATTGCCTGTTGAAATACTGAATATGTATCTATGGTATCGTGCACAAACTTTAATGTTCCAAACTGCACAAAATAAAATACATTCACTTACCAAATTTCATTTTTTGAGTATTTTTTTTGGTTATTTCCTGCAGGTACTGGAGTTGATTATAGAAAGAATATGTAGGACTTTTCCTGATAATTTTCTTGCCTGTCTGCCAAGCTATAGAAAAACCTTTTTTCAAAGTTTGCTATTAGCATGGTGTTTCTTATGAAAGTTTGAGACTTCTAGCATATTTCATGCCAATGATCAATTTTATCATTACCTTGTGGGAAGCAAGGGCATGAAGCCATCTGAATGACAGAATTGGGTCAGATGTTGGTGGCAAACTCTGGTGGCATTTAGGAACTAGCTGCCTGTGATGTTTGAGGCCAGGATGGGCAGCCGCTGGAGACTGCTATAGAAAGGCTGCAATGGAAAAGCCCCAGACTAGTATAGGCCTGGGGAAGGGAGGGATTGCCAGTAGCAGTGGTGACTCTGGCTGCTGTAGAGCCTGCTGCCAAATGTTGAACTGGTGATCTCATGCCTCATGTTGGTCACCAGATAAAGTACTTACATAATTATTATTTTATCAATAATAACTTGGGAGTCAGATATTGGGTTAAACCCTAATTGATCAGAGAAGCAGTGGAGAAGTGATCAGTGACCTCCTCTCTCCTTTCTTGAACCAAAAGGTGAAGACTTTCTCAAAGGCTTTCCCTACTACTTCCTTTGTTTCTCTGTATGTCTTCGGTCCTCCAAAACCACTGTGGCTATTTTTGGACAACTAGTAGCTAGCTCTACCCTGTGATGAAGGTAAAGTAACATAATATTGTCAGTCTCGGGAGTGTCAGAGTGTGTTCAAAGTATCCCACAACATTCCCAGCCATTTTTTTTCTGCTGTTCTTTTTTTTCTTTTTTTGTCTTGGTTAGCATACCAGACGTGTTCCCTCCTATGGAGTCAGTTTCAAATACAGTCTGAGAACATTTGTCAACTTAATAATGTTCATGTCAGTATTGCATCAGTGGGAAAAGCTTGCCTAATACATTGGATTAGACACCCTCTTCCAGAAGGTGATTCAAACAGATCAATTCATTGGTTTGGATCGATATGTTACACTTTTTAAAGATTTATTTTTATTTAATGTGTAGGAGTACTTATCTTGCATGTGTGTCTGTGTAGCACATATACTCCCAGTGCCTGTGGTTTCTAGAAGATGGCATGAGACCCACTACAGCTGTGGGTCTGAATAACTGTGAGCCATTGTGTGTAGCAGACATGCAGGTGGAGAGGACTCCAGTCTTCCTTGTTTATGGATTTTTCTTTCCTGTGAAGTTCTAAAATTTCTATGCTTAATATGCAATGCAGATAATTGCTACCATCAGTCAAATCTGAAATATTTAATTAGTTTGGTAAGATTAACTTATACCTATTACACGCCCAGACCAGCTTTCCAGAGAAAAGAAGTTTCTAAATTTGGAGGAAGGGTAATGTAGATCATTTCAGAGTTCAGAAGACAAGACTGAAGATTTGGAAGTAATGTAGAACAAAAAGAACATACTGTTTACCTGGGAATAAACAAAAATGAAATTATGAAGGAAAGAAGTGAAAAAGAGTTTGATTTACATCAAATAATGTTTTACATATTTGTTTTCTCTGAGCTGTATATATAAAGGACAAAAATCATTTTTAGCTTCATTTTTATGCTCTCTTGTCTGTGATATTCTAATTTAAAACCATTACTGCACAATTTATAAATTGGTCTCATTTTGGTCATCATCACTCACAGTGTGTTATCCACTGTATCATCAACAATCTCACATTCATGCAATGTTAAGTTCACTCAAAAGTGTTTGGAGTTTATCTACATTAGAAGAAAAAAAACGTTTTTAAAGTGATACTATCTACAACTCGAATTTTACCATTCAATTTGAGGTAAATTTTGTTCTTTCTCCGGATGTCTGAGAATCTGTATATATTACCCATTGTTTAGCATTTGACACATAAGCTAATAATATGTGTCATAACAAGATATTGCATGTCACCGTGTTTTCACATTCCTCTGATAGGCATAGAACTATTTGAATTTGAAATCTCTCCAAGTTTTATATTTCTCCAAGGAATGCAATATCTGACTGTAAGGTACAGTAGAGCAAATTGGCTAAATTCGAATGAATATAACATAATGTCATAACATCTAGTTGAAGTTTTTGAATTTGAGTTTCCCACACTAAAGAAAAAAAAGCTTTAAAAACCGAGTCTCTTAGGATTTGTTGACAATCTTCATTCATGAACTCAACTCTTCTACGAAGAAAAGTGGTCTGCACTCAATTTAGATTTATAGATCATGTTTCTCGACTGAGAAAAGCAATGTCATATTTTGAACTATCTTGTTTATTCATATTTATGCCAGCTTAAATTAAGCAATTAATTTAACAAGCAATTTAATTCTTTTATCTAAGGAGTTTATTTCCTTATATTTAATCTAAAGACATAGCAAGCAGCCAAATATGATTTTACCAATATGCTTTTCAATATAGGACATAATCTAACAAAATATCATAAACATGCTACTTGTCATTTTTCAAACATTTCCTATAAGTTACATGTGTATATAATTTAATTTAATGAACTATAACTGGAATTTTATAGACGTTTATTTCTTTCCCTTAATGGAAGGCAACTAGGTACAAATTTTTGAAAAGATTATTTCTTGGTTATTGCTAGTCTTTGGTTGATCTTATGGTCCATGTTTACTCTAACAGGTATGTGTTTTGTATTCTTTTTGGCTATTACTATGGGAATGAATGCTTACCCTCCTACTGCATCTATTGTGCCAGGGATGGGCTCTCCACTCTCAACATTAGAGTCACAGTAATGTTTTAGTTGTATATTTAAAGGTCTGTTTTCCTTATATTGTGTGTGTTATATCTTCTTTATATTGTGTGTTATCTGATTTGCCAGTTGTTTAAGAAACATGGAAATTGCAGAAATGCCTGCAGTGCAGCAGAATGCACTTTTTACAATGCACCTTTTCACTGTTTAAGTCAGATACTTCTCTACATTCCAGAAATAGCTTTTAATTTAATATTTTTGTATTAGAAAATGCAGACAGTGCTTTCACAAACGTAACTGTGTGGTAATTTAACCTTTAATAACCAAAGGCAATGCATACCCTTCCAATGAAAGAAATTCAAAGATCACTAGAAAATAGTGATTGTTGAGACAATTTTAAGAAGAGCTTCATGGATTGTTGAATAAAAAACTTTACAATGTATTCTTGGAAAACATCCTCTGAAGTTGTTTGTAGCCATATCGAACTTTTAAAACTAGCTATTGTGCTCCTTTTTAAGATTCATTTTTACTTGATGTATATGAGTGTTTTGCCTGCATGTTTGCCTATGCACTCCATACAATCCTGGTGTGTGTGGTGGCGAGAATGGCATGAGACCCACGAGAGTGGCCCCAGATCATCATGAGCTGTTGTGTGTATCAGATGTACAGGTGGATGAGACTCCAGTCCTCCTTATTTGTGGATTTTCTTTTCATTTCAGAGAGTTTTTACTACATTGTTCAATTTCTTTTCTTAGGTATTAGCAAAATGTGCTTCCTAGGAAATACCATTCCTGTTGGTTTCCCAAATGCGGGTGTTCCTTTTTGCTTTGTTTTTGCATTATTTAAATTTGAGCAATGCTCTTTTTCAAAAGGATACTTCTTTCCTTGCCTTCCCAGAGTTTCAACTACTAGAACTGTCTCCTATTGGAAATTCACCTTGTATTTTTTTTTACTAATGTTTACTTTTAAATTTCTGAGATTTACTTGTTCGTGTCATTTTAACATTTTTTTCTATCATTTCTATTCATCCTCATTCCTTTTTATGGCTTTCCTATATCTTACATTTTCTGCTTTACTATATTTTACTTGTTAATGTATCTTACATTTGCTTTAAATTTTCTGAGATTTGTTTACCTCCTTTTAATCATCGTCTTTCATTCCTCTTCATTCTCATTGTTTTTTTCTGACTTTTTTATGTTTTGAGGATTCATACATGCATATAACATGTTTTAATCAATTTCCCTCATTTTCTCCCCTCCAATTCTTTCCCATCCCTCCCATCACTTTTCCCTCTGAATTGTAAATATTCTCTGCTTTCAAGCTGCTGAGCCCTCTTAGAGCAGTTGATGTGTGCACAAGGCTAGGACCAACCACTGGAGCAAGGGACCCTATTAGGGGTCATTCCTGAAGAAAATGCACTCTTCCTCCCTTTTTGTGCATCATTTGTCAATAGCGCCTAACCTAGAATGTTAGCTGTTTCAGTCATGGGAAAGTCTTGTTCATGAGGTCACAGTGATTGAGGTTACATGTGAGAACAAACACTGTTTGGCTACAGATGTCCACTATCTCTAGCTCTTAAAATATTTTTGCTCATCCTCAGTGCTTACTCCTGAGTTTTGTGGGCAACATTTAATAAACACTTTTCTTTACATTCTAGTTCATAGCTATATTCAATGTCAATTTTAGTGTTATTTGTAAGAAGTTTGACAACATTGTATAATTTCCAGGAAATCTTGCATTATTTTTATTATTTTATATATCAACTTTTGATTTGGTTTTCTTTAAAGGTGATTCTCATTTGTAGCATCCTCAGTACAGTACTACGCCTGGAGAGAGAGAGAGAGAGAGAGAGAGAGAGAGAGAGAGAGAGAGAGAGAGAGAGAGAGAGAGAGACTGCCCCCTTGAATCAACAACGCCCACTTTATTGTGTTCCAGGGCAGCTTATATAGGGTCTCCTTGACTAAAAGGCCACGCCCCCAAGTCTGGGTTTTTCAGCGGCAAGCCGTCAGAAACCACTCCCCTGTCTCGTTCAGCAGCCGCAAACACAGGAAAACAAGTTGTTTACAGAAAATTTAGCGTCTGGGAGTCCATAGTCCCCAACACTCATATACCCTTTAGTCTTTTTGTATTTTACTTCTGAAATGTTTAGAATTGTTGACTGATCAGTTTTGTTTGTAAGTAATCACCTAGATACTACAAAACTAGTAATTGCACGTTTGCTGAGCCCAGAAAATGGCCATGTGTCTTTTGAAGGAATGTGTGAGATCTTTAATCTCACCATTTCCAGTTTTTTTTTCTTTTTTTCTTTTTTATTTGACAGAGACAAATGCCCAGATAGATGAGTTTCAACTCCGATGACTCACTTTCTTTCCTAGATTTGTCCATTTTTCTTTTCAGTGTTCTCTGTTTCTACCTCATGCAGGATAGAAATGAAACACTAGAGTCCCCACTTGAGATGAAATAATTGTTTCACACTCTCTGTTCCCTCTTATATCCCTGGCTTTAGGGGAGGTTCCTTACATGCTAGCGCAAAGCCCAGAATACAAGAACACCCATATAAATAAAGTCTTTCCCAGTACACAACGTTTGTTTTGCTCTGTTAAGTGAGAAATGTTGGGTAGGAAAACAACATTTTTTAGCTTTAATTTTCTTTTCCTGTGTGAACATATGGATAGTTTATTCACATTTTTGTATAGAACAAGAAAATAATATTTTCGGTTTTACTTATTTTTTAAATATACCAGTGTCTGTAATCTAAAGTGTGATCATAAGGTTAAATAATCTTAAATATTTATTCATTTTTTGTTTTCTATTGGAAACTAAATATTACAGGAGAAGATAAATATATTGATTAGTTCTATTAAGTCTATTTTAAAGATATTTTATTTTACTATTATTTTTTCTAGTAATGGAGGTAAATTTCAGGATCAGGCATTTTATATGATGAGCTATGCCCTATTAATTTTGGACAGGGTCTCTCTATATAGTCCAAAGAGTCCCCAAAGTTTTTATCCTCCTGCCTCTATTTCTGGATGTTTGTAGCACAATTCTAATTTGGCTTAATAATAAAAACCTGGAGTCAGATATTGGGGTAAATGCTGAAAGATCAGAGAAGTGAAGGAGTCAAGCACTAGAGACTTTTTACTTCTACTGAAGCCGCACAATTCTAATTTGGCTTAATAATAAAAACCTGGAGTCAGATATTGGGGTAAATGCTGAAAGATCAGAGAAGTGAAGGAGTCAAGCACTAGAGACTTTTTACTTCTACCACCAATGAATATGACTAATATCTGGATTATGGATCATTTCAGTTCCGAAGCTTGTGTTTTGGTCAAGGGTTCACTATATTTTCTGTAATGTCACAATTTATTATATATCTTTATTGTAAATTTCTCTAAAAATCGTACAATACAGTATAGAGTGATCTGCTACAAACTATCTTTCTGTGTTTCTTCTCTAAAATGGAAACAATATTTAAAACATTTCAATTCTATTCAATTGAGTCAATGTACATAAAATAGCATAAACATTCTTCCTAAAATAGTACTAGGCTGTTAGTAAGATATATATTAATTACCTAATATTTCATAAATGAAGGTGAACTCATACATTAAATCTTCACAAAATAAGATTAAAACATGTGACTATACAAAATTAAATTATAAATGAACAGACAAAATTGGTATTTCATAAAAGAAATAAAATTTATTCTACTAGTGAGGCCTTTCTTATGTGTTAGCTGCCATGGAATTGATTAAATATGCAAGAAATTCTAAATACTTTAAACAATAATGATTAAGGCAAAGTAGCAGTTTATTCAATTTCATTAATTTAATGTTGTGCAGCAGTTTCCTTTGAGTTGCAACATTCATTGTATCCTCCAGAAAAGCCAGTAAATATTAAGTAAGTTAGTAATCTACAAGGCTCAGAAGTTCCTGAAACTTATCAGATTTACAATCTCTGCTCTTACCTAAGGTTACATAAGAAAGAACTGCTGAATAGAGAAATACTTCAACATGTCATTGAGCTGACTGTACTGCTGGAGGCTTGTGGTTTGTTACCTATGTAGAATCTTTCCCAGAATACTTTGAAACAACTAAAGAGTAATTCCTTAGACAAAAACTACTGTGAACTAAATTAGCATGAGATAATTAAAGTCACCAATGTTACTATATTTGGGTGTAGAGCTTTAAAAAATGTTTCAGTTAGAATTTCTATTTCTGTAAAGAGACACCATGACCACAGCAACTATTATAAAGAAAAACATTTAAATGGGGATGACTTATAGTTTCAGAGGATTAATTCATTATCTTAATGGCAGCATTCAGGTCCCAAATTCATCCACAAATTCAGGAAAATTTCCCTTTTTCCATATTTATGTTCTTTGAAAATATAGCAAATTTACACTGTATGAGAAGATAAGAGGCTATGTAGTATGCGAAGCTGTGAGGTTTCGTACGGTATGGGCATTCGACTGTTTTTGTTTCCCAAACATAGTATCTACTGCTACAAACTTCAAATGGAATAAAATATTTGGTAGAAGAAGGGGAAGCTATGATGTTGACTTGAAAGTTAACATATGAAACCATTCACTTCTTACTGAAATGTACAAGGTCAGTTAGCATAGAGAAAAAGATCCACAGAAATACATATTTCGTGTGGCAGTGCTTCAGCTGGCACTGGGTAACCAGGTTAATAAACTCTTCTTAGTAGTTTATTGTCATTAACAATTCTGAAAGGGCATGCTAAATCACAGATTTTATTTAAGAGTAAAATGTAATTGTTTGGGAATTGTTGCAAGCAGAGACTTAAGATTAGAAAGCAAAAAATAATAGTCGTAAATTAGAGACAGAAAAATATAGCAAGGATTTTTTTTTTTAGCATCTGGAGTTTAAGAAAGTTGAGACAACTTTGAGAACCTGATGTGTGTACAGAAGAATCAAGCAAATGGTGGGTATTCTCTGTTTGGGAACATATTAGGGACAAAGTTGAAAGACCACGAGTTTTGGGGTTTTCATTGCTTCTTCAACAAGATGCAAAAATGACTCCTTCCTGGTCTGATGCTGAGTGAATACATGAGAACTGGCAGTTCATCCAGCATTGCTCATATGCTATCAATAGGCAGGCACCTTATGTGACAGCTCTTCATTTAGTTTAATTTACTGTAGCTCACATTTATTAATATCCCAGTAGACTCCTTGGTGTCCCATTTCTGGCAGTGTGTATGTCTCATTTTCTCTGTATGGGATTCCCTTGTGTGATATTTGGAAACTTTATCATAAAAAGCAACAGAAAAGAAAAGATATTGTTTGGGGAGTAGTTATTTTTTCATATGGTTGACTAGACAATTGTTACCCCCAAAAATGATATAACGTGTAGACTAGATAAATTCTTCCAATGTTTCTTTGAAGTTTCATAAGAGTGTGTTGTGCTGAAAATTAATTAAGTAGGAGTAGAAATATTTGCTTTTCCATTTTTTATACTCATATTCCACTGATATTTATTATGATCATACTGTGTATAAATCACAGTGGTATTTATTTTAGCAGTTCAAGTCAATTGTCAGACAGTTCTAATTTTATACCACTATTGTGAAAAAAATGAAAATTTTAAATTTACCAGGAAATGAAAATGATTTATGTTACATATATATCCATTTTCTTTACCAATATATATCTATATCTATCTGTCAGTCTATCCATCTATCTATCTATCTATCTATCTATCTATCTATCTATCTATCTATCTATCTATCTATCTATGTGTGTAAACAACTAGGCTAAAAAAGAACAAAATATTGCTATTAGAAGAACACAGATCAACATGGATATCACTTGGTTAACTAAAATCTAAAATAAGGGAAGCACACATAATCGAGAACCTTATGACCTCCCTCATGTGTAGAATCAAAACTGTTGCTTTACTAGAAGATGAGAGTGGAACAGATGGAAGCTCCAAGGTATCAGCAACATCTAATAGAAGGAAGAAGTGGATACTAAGTCACAGTTAGAAGAAGTAATCAATTTTGTGAGTTATTATATAGGAAGGTAACTATAGAGTACTATTTTAGAAGCCAGAACAAAGATTTATTTTAACATTTTCACTGTAAAGAGATGACTTTTAAGGAGTTACATATGTTTACCTATATTTGATCACTGTATACATATTCATACATGATAACAGATAACATTTTAAAAATTAATTCAAGTATAACATTGAAAAATACATTAACATTAAAAAAATCCACTTTCACCAGCACGAAGGACCAAATGACTCCTAATAAAAGGAATACGTGCTTGAGAAACTACAGTTTTCTATTTATTTGTATTGGTTGGAGAGACACAAGCATATTTTTAGTGGTTCTTTTATTTTTTTGAGATTACAACATATAAACATGATTTCATGATTCTGCTTTATCCCCAAACCCCCATATACCTATTTTTACTCTTTCCAAATTCATAACATTTTAAAAGTTAATTTTTGGTGTTTTCATATGTGTGTGTGTGTGTGTTCCCAAATGCAAAAGTACATATGCATATAGATGGAAATTTCTGTCTCACCTGGTCCCATAGTCATTCAGTCCCAAAGAAACACACAGAGTCCTAAATTGATTATAAACTGTTTAGCCTATTGGCTCAGTCTTACTAACTAGCTCTTACAACTTAAACCATAATTCTTTTTTTTAAGAGAGTGCTTATGTAGATTTATTAGTAACTTTGTGTATGATATAAGGGTACAACAAGTAGTTCAAAATAACTCAGAAGTGATTTTATAATATAGTCCTCAATTTTAAATTAATCTCATATATTTTTCAGAATTATCAGTCATTCTACTCACACAGTTAGGGAAATAAGTACATTTCATAAACCAAAACCAGAAAGTATAAACTGGAAAAAGCTTCAGATTTTCAATCATAAGACTTGAATTTCAGTGGAGAAATTAAGAAAGTAAGTGAAGCAATTATACCTACCATGAGAATACAGATGGGGAAGATAACCCAAAGAAGATTATGAAATCAGGAATAGCAATAAAGCAGAGAACAGGAGGAAATAAAACCAACAACAAAGAAAATACTATACATTTGGTCACTGGACCATATGTAAGTGTTTAGTAATGTGGCTTGGTACCTTTTTAAACTAAGGCATTCTTATATTGCGTCCTCTGTTTTTGGATGAAGGCTATGTCTCTGCCTTTCATCTTCCCCTAGTCTGGTTGCCCTGTCTTTACTTCCTTTCTGGCTACTGGCCAGTCAGCATTTTATTAAACCCACACACATGACCCAATCTTTGCAATATACAAGAGCATTCTCACGCAACATATGCATATCCTTCCCAGTTTGTATAATGTTACTTGCATATAAGCCTTCAGGACTGACCACTTGCTATTAACTACCCAATTGGTATTATCTCATTTGAGGAAGACTATGCCATTCTCAACAATCCACAGGTGCCTATAGTTCTTGTGTATGGTTGAGGCTTCCTGGGCATCCCTGAATATCCCCACTGGCTTCTCTATTATTATTCAATAAATTGGATTTTATTCTGCTAATTTTATTATTTCTTTTGGTGTTTAACCTGTATTGTCACATTTCTTCTGTGTAACATTCTTAAGTACAGCTTGTGTACATTTGGTTTGGGCCTTTTAAAGTTGATCACAGTAAATATATTTATTTTTTCTACATCCGAGTCCCTGAGTTAGCTTCTTATATGAAAAGCTATTTTTATAACATTTAATGGAAAATAGCATTTTAAATGCATTGCAACATGTGACCCTCATAGTGGATAGTGAAAGGGACTATGATAGCCATAGTTTTAAAATTTTACTTATTTGTTTATTTATTATTCTTTCTCTCCCTCGGTTTCTTTCTGTCTCTTTTTGAGCATGTCTGTATGCAATGACACATGAATGGCGGTAGAAGGACAATTTGGCATTGACACCTAATGTCTGGGAACTAGGAATAAAATTCAAGCTTGGGGACAGGTGTTTTAACCCTCTGAACGTTCTGTGGCTACAAAAGACCTTATTTTCATTCATGATTTTTTTTCCTTCTTAAAAATCTCAAGTTCTTTCCTGTGCCAGTAACTTCAAGTCTATCCCCTAAGTGTCATTCTGGCAGATTCCGGGTATCTGTTCTTATGTTGTGGCCTTTGATTCGTTTACAGTGGTGCTTGTGCAGGGTGATAGATATGGATCTATTTTCATTCTTCTCCTTGTAACCATCCAGCTTGACTAACACATTTCTTGATGACACTCTTTGCTCCAGTGTGTATTTTTAGCTTTGTTTTCAAAAACTGGGTGTTCCATCAAGTGTGGATATCACAGGAATATGTTCATGAGAAAATGGGTCACATTTCATTGTAGAGAGGATGCAGAGCCAAATTGATGCTCTTTCTTGATTCATTTTATCCTTTTTATTCTGTCCAGAGTCCCAACCCATGGAAGGGTGCTGACCACAATTAAGGCTAATCTGACGATGTCATATTCTAATGTAAAAATTCTTTATAAGTGTACCTGGAAACTTGTCTCCTTGGTCATTCTAAATCCTGTTATTAACCACAGCAAGAGAGTACTCTGGTACATGTCACTAGCTCAAGAAATAATGAATATTCAAAATTCAGCGACTGTGGGTATATATCAGTAATGTATTTCCTATGTGGCATAACTTTAACATTGAATTTAATCACTAAAGCTAAAAATGTGGAATATATCATTGCTTCAAAAATTGTCGCTTCCTTACTATTATCATGTAAAAACATAATCAAAGTTGGATTGCATCTTTATTAATAGACATTATTTGCTAATTCTTTAGCTTTTTATTTATATTATAACCTAAATATATTTTTCCGTGACATTCCCGCTCCAAACTCTCCCATGTACTCTCCTCTCTACTTCTTCAAATTCATGGCCATTGTGTTTATTAATTACTACTTCATTTTTTAAATACTTTTGGGTGAGTTGTGTATCTATGTGTCATAGTGATACTTTTTTCATGGAAAATCTGTGTATAGAATTGGTATCAAAGTTATGCTGATTTCATACAATTTTATTTTGTTTTCATAAAAACTCTGTGCTAACTCATCCTGAACTTACAAGATCCCCTTGCTCAATCTCTGAAGTGATGGCCTACAGGTATAAACTACCCATCTGGCATCATGAAATGATTTTCAAACATTCCTTTTTCTTGGGTTTGCAGGAAGAATTTGTAAATAATTGGTTCCCCTCCACCCCTTAAGTGTTTGGTAAATCATGACAGTCATGTTCCCCAGATCTGTGTTATTTTTGGTTTTGCTCTAGTTAGAATATTCCTACTTGTGGTGTTATGTTTTAAATTTCAGTACTATTTAGCCATTTTGTGAAGTCAACTTTGGATATCAGTATTTTTCAACTATTTGGTTGCTTTAATACATGTCGTGACAGTAATGGAAAAAGAACTATTTGTAATAGTATTGTCCATTTTAATATCCCTCTATTACAGCTAAAGTTTGTTTATGCCCTTCCATTGTTGTTTTCTCACTAGTTTGAATGTAAATTGATTGCATGTTTATTTATTAGAGTGGCTCAATGTGTTGATTTTTACACTGTTTTTAATAATATAAGCATCCATTATATGTGTCAATATTGTGTTCCACAAATTTTTATTTTGTTGTACTTTCCTTTTCATTCACTTCAAAATATTTTCTAATTTCTTTTTAGAACAAATTTTTGACTCATGGGTAATTTAAAATGTGTTGTTTATTTCTAGTATTTTGGTAATTTGCCACCTGTCTGTCCATTACTGATTTCTAATTCAGTTCTGTTAGAGTCAGAGAGTTTGGTTTACATATTTTGCTTTATTTGACTTTGTTATGGCTTATTTTTATACATATTCTCTGTTGGTAAAAATCAGGTGGACTTAAAGTTTTTCTTAGTGATGCCCTGCTGTCCTAAGTTGTCAGTACATGAACAAGACAGTTGACACTATATTTCAAGTCTTTATTTTTGATGACCTTCCTGTCACGTTATCCTCTTGGTTATTACATATGGGTGATAGCTGAACAATGTGTGAAACGATGAGGTTATATATTTCTCTTATTAGATATTCTCTTACCATTTTTTATATGTGTACGTGGCATGCACGTAATACATTCTTATATGTGTGTGTGTACCCACAGATGTGTGAAGGTGCTTTTCTACATGTTCATGCCTGTATGTAGGGGCCTGAGAGTGACATTGTGTCTCTTCATTAATCATTCTGTACTTTACATAGCAAATCAGTCTTTCAGTTGTACCTAGAGTTGTGAATTCATCTAGTCTCACTGGCCAACTTTCGCTGGGGATCCCCTGTTTCTCTTTCCTGAGTGTTGGAATTATTGTGGGCTTTCCCAGCATTTATGTGGGTGCTAGGAATCTAGTGTGAACTCTGATCCTCACAACTGCATGGCATCTTTCTATTCACTGAGGCATCTCAGGTTTATTATTATTATTACTTCTCATATTTTGAGGCTCTGTACTAGAATTCATATACAGTATAGACTATTTTTCTTAGTTAATTTGTCCTTTAATTGTTAAGTGAAGTCTCCACTTAAAGCAAAAGTATTCTTATTTGTTGTTAATAATTTTTTAATGAGCCTGAAACTTTTCTGTCACCTCTGATGGCCTCAACTAGATTCAAACTCATAGAAATCCTCTAGCCTCAGCCTCCCAAATGTTGGGATTATAGACATGTGCTACTATGTTAGGTGCAAAAGCATTTTTTTATGATGCCTATTTTGTCTGGCATTTATTTGGCTAGTATTTTCCATCTTTGTATTTTTATAGTATCTCTGTGTAGTGGTCAGCTTCAATTGCCAATTTAATGAGATCTACAGTCACCTAGGGGAAGAGCGTTTGAGGAAGCCTGTGACGGATTGTCTTGATTGGTTTTTACTAAGGGCAGTAGACCTGCCCAATATGGGTGCAGTCAAAAACTACAAAAAGATCATTTGATAGCATAAAAACTACAAACAAACAGTTTTGTAGCTTAGAAAAACAGATAAATTCCTGGATATACACACCTTATGAAGCCTATATATTTATCATAAAGAAGCAGAAAGACTAACCAGAATATTAACAATTCATGGAATTATATTAATAATATAACTTTCCTCAGTAGAAATGAACATACAAGTAGGATTTTGCTGACTGAGCAGATTATATTTCTACACTTAGGAGTAGATAAATATCATAACATAATACTTATATTATGTATAATATATTTATTACAAAATAGTATATATTACTTTTATTATTATAAATTACAGATTGCATTTTTATGTTATATATTTATGTTATAAAATTATATTTGTTATAATATAATTATTCATTATAACAATTAAATACTAATAATAATATAGCCATCTTATAACAGTTATTTGTTATATAATAATAGCTATATGTTATAATATAGGTGTATGCCTACTTACAAATGATATGGCATTGTTCTTCCCACAAAACTATTAGAAGTAAGTGAACTCAGCAAAGCTTCATAATATATAATCAATATATAAAGAATTAAAAGATTTATTATGTAGTAATGACAAATTGTTTGAAGCAGAACTCAAGAAAGTTATCTCATTTATACTAAATTCATTATATATATGGGCAATCATAAGTATGTGAAAAAGATACTGGCAGTGAAAATCATAAAATATTAGTGTAAACCATAGAAGAAGACACAAAAATTTAAGACAGTTAGTACTATGGATTAGAAGCATCAAGAACGTTGAAGTACACTCTACTAACTCAAAAATTTAATGCAAATATATGATCTTCAAACATGACCATATTTTTATATAATAAAATTATTTTATTAAATTTTTTACTTGGATTATTATTTCTCTCAAATCATTTGCTTATATTTATGTAAGTTAACACAGTTTTTTGAAACAATTTTAAAATTGTTTTTAAAATTTTAAAATTGCTTCAAATAAGCAATTAGATTCTACTTTTGAATCAATAAAAATATTGAGATGATATGTAGATATTAAGGTAGATTGGAATCAGATTTAGCCACAGTTTTTTCAACTCAGAATTATTGCTACTATTCAGGCTTCAAGGACCAGCCTCGATTAAAATACCTCTTGCCAAGGGAGGGGTGTGGGGATCAGAAAAATAAGTAAAGAATACGAACATGTGAGTAAAATAATGAACATGTGAGTAAAACAGAAAATGTAGGATAGTATCAGGAGGGAGTTCCAGTGAATACTGGAATTGCCCATGTTTAATTTTCCATACACTTTTATACCCCGATACAAAACGGGGAAGATGGCAGCAAATTTGACTTTTTAAATATGATACAAAGGACAACTCCAACAGTTAATTACTTTGACACTTTGAGACACCAAGTCTTTAGTATTCTGTTGTATAGGCAGTGGACCCACACCAGACCAAGTATCCTGAAAGCAGCCACTCCCCAGGTAACCTCCTATTACAAAAGAAGCAGCAAATGTTTGCTTGTTTATCCTGACCATCTGTCAGGGTGGAATGGATCTACCTGTAAAACCCTTCTTAATATCAAAAGGACCAAGTAACCACGTCCTGAGTGAGGATGTGTAGCCGTGATTATTGTCATAAATTTTGAGCAACCTCCAAATCTCTGGCCATCTCACAAGATAAAATAGGCTCACATTTTTGGGTCTCGACATTCAGGCGTTCCAATGGGCCTACTTTCAAAGACCAAGCAACAGAAGGATGCATCAATATCAGCCACCAAGATGTGACACTGTTGCCATGAGTCTTAAGCACTCTCTCTATGTGCATATGGCATATTCCCTTCCCTCCCTACTCTGTTGTCTTCTTCTACATTGCTCAGAGACCACATATGTACCCATCAACCACCAATAAACCTCTCAGGTGATATCTTTTGTGTTGTGTGACATTGACTCCAACTTACCTAGGTCCCTTTCCCTGCTAAATCATTTCTATTATTGTTGTCATTATCCACTTAATATATAAGGATATTTCCTTATTCTTATGTCTGGTGATTAACTAAACATAAAAAACACTGTATATTTTTTAATGATTTTTTTTATTGAACTCTATATTTTTCTCTGCTCCCCTCCTTGCTTTTCCCCTCTCCTTCAACACTCTTCCAAGGTCCCCATGCTCCCAATTTACTCAGGAGATCTTAAAACACTGTATATTTTAAGAAAACACCTAAAACCTAATCATAAACAATGAAGAGATTTCTACAGCATTCTAAGGGCACCTGGACTGTTGGATGAGCTTTAGCCAATACAGAAATAAAATGGAACAATTCACTGTATCTTCATCTTTTTCTATTCAAGTATCCCAGTTTGCCCAAGATTGTGTTCAGAAATTTCTAATTTCATTGAGACTCAGTGTTGTGTCTCTAAAAATGTTGATTTCAGACTTTGATAAGGACATGTAAAATTTGGAGACGAAAGTGTCCTGTGAAAAAGAATGCTAGACTTTGTTTTCCTTGGCCTCCAGCCTCCATTTGTAAGTCATAGAATTATAGCATTACATCACCATACCTCACCTTTATTCCTTTAATTTAAATGTAAACAGTTAGATTTTATTCACAGAATATTGCTGTACCTTATTGTGTAGCTCAAAGTAAATTAACGAAATATATGCTATATAAACAATCTTGGTGTCCTCATTTCAAGAATTTAATGAACTCAGAAATCAGGCTCGTTTTTTTTTTTTTTAACCACTCCACCCCATTTTTCTGATTCCTCACTTTTCCAAAAAGAATACTTGCAAAAAGAATAGTCTAGCTGTTTTAAATGGCCTATTAAAATATTTTAATTTTATTACATGCAGGCATTTAGAGCTGACCACCTGCTTATGACTGGATAACCTAGGCAGTTTGTCCGTACAGAAAACGAATTCTTTCTCTCTCAGCATCCATTGATTGTAGCTTTTCTTCCAAGGATGAAGCCTTGTGAGACTTCCCCTGGTCCTCTGACTCTTGCATTCATTCTGTTGGATGTTAAGAATGCTACATATGAGCAACACTATACGAACCTGAGAACTTATATGCATATGCATCTTTACACTTGCACATGCGCATCACTAATAATTAAAGAAGAGACAACAAATTGAAGAGGAGTATGGGAGGAATTGGAGAGGGAGAAAGGGGTGGAAATGTCTGAAATAAATAACAGGTATGAAAGTCTGAGAAAAAATAAAAATTAATAAGTAAAAATAATACATAATCCTAAAAATATCATGAATGAATTTTATGGTTATTTATTAATTTCCTGCATTAAAAATCTTAATAATAAGGAATATGACTCAAATTAACAGTGTCAAAGCAACTCAATTTGAATTTTTGATGATCTATGCCTCAACAATTTCTGGATGACACACACACACACACATACACACACACATGTATGTATGTATGTATAGTGAGGGATTGTTTTAACTCACAATTCTTTGGCCTCAGTATTCTGAGTATTGAGATTATACATGTACTTCATCATACTATTTCACTTTATTAATAATCAATTAAAATAATAAACTCTTAATTTGTGTATTAGAACATTATTATAACATATAAAACTTAACAATTAAATTTGTTTGCAGATGTAGATACTGTTTACATCACTAGAGGGATGGATAACTGCCTCACTGATTAAAATTGAGTATCCAATGAAATCAAGAGGAAAAAGAATGCTATATGTCACTTCTAGATGAATTAATGGAGCAAACCCAATAAAATATTTTACATTTTAATAAACTTTTATACTATACTGGGTTTTCACCATATTACCTGTCTTTTATATTACATTAAAGTTGGGTTTTTCTGAACTCTTTGCCAAATATGACAGTGTAAATAGACCAAACTACATTGTACTCTCACATTTATCTTGGAATAGATTATCTTTCATTGTCCAGTAAAAAAAAAAGTGAATTTAACATACATAATTTCGTCTTCTTGCATGTAGCACATATCCGACGTGCTCTATTTAAAAAGTGAGCTTTGCCTAATTCTTTTACAACTTCATTTATTTGCCTTGAGTTTTTGAGTTCCTTTGCTTACTTAAAGAGTTTTCAGTAAGAATTCCATTTTTTTTTCTGAAATGCTATATCTTTACATTTTCTGTCTGTGCAACTATAGTTGTTCATCTCATGATCTTTTCTCTTAGTATTTCTTGAGACTGAAAAGTTAGGTGAATGCCCTTTACACATTCAAATTACATTAATAGATGTAATAGAGTTTTTAACCACATAGAGAAAAATAGCCATATATATTGCGTATTATTTATGTAACTATAATTATTGAATACTACAGGTGAAGTTTAGTATTCTTTTTTACTTCAACATTTTAATTAAAAAGTTAAATTTATCCAAATTCCAATAACTAATTTGAAATGTATAACACAAAATAGATGTGAAATTCAGAACTGATTCTAGATTTTGGGGTGTTTTATTGATTTATATTGAGATATACCTTTTGCTCTGCTCCTTCTCTTTCTCTCCCATCCTCTTCAGTCCTCTCTAATGGTCCCTGTGCTCCCAATTTACTCAGGAGATCTTGTCTTTTTTATTTCCCATGTAGACAAGATCCAAGTATGTCTCTCTTAGGGTCCTTATTGTTGTCTAGATTCTCTGGAACTGTGAATTGTAGGCTGGTTTTCTTTGCTTTATGTCTAAAAGCTACTTATGAGTGAGTACATATGATATTTGTCTTTCTGGATCTGGGTAACTTCACTCAATATTTTTTTTTCCTAGTTCCATCCATTTGCCTGCATTTTTCAAGATGCCATTATTTTTTTTCTGTTGTGTAGTACTCCATTGTGTAAATTTACCACATTTTCCTTATCCATTCTTTGATTGAGGAACACTTAGCTTCCAGGTTCTGACTATGACAAACAATCCTGTTATGAACATAGCTGAGCACATGTCCTTGTGGCATGATTGAGTATCCTTTGGGTATATACCTAAAAGCAGTATTGCTGCGTCTTGAGGATAAACAGCCTGGTATTGGTACAAAAACAGACAGAAGGACCAATGGACCTGAATCAAAGACCTAGATATTAATCCACACATATTTGAACACCTGAGTTTTGACAAAGAAGCAAAAAATAAAAAATGAAAGAAAAGAAACATTTAACAAATAGTGCTGGCATAACTGGAAAATAGACCCATATCTATCACCAGGCACAAAACTCAAGTCCAAATGGATCAAAGACCTCAACATAAAGCCAACTACATTGAACTTCATAGAAGAGATCGTGGGAAGTACACTCGAATGCATTGGCACAGGAGACTACTTCCTAAATATAACCCTAGTAGCACAGACACTCAGAGAAACAATTTATAAGTGGTAGCTCCTGAAATGAAAAGGTTTTGTAAAGCAAAGAACATGGTCAGCAAGATAAAACGACAGCCTACAGAATGGCAAAAGATCTTCACCAACCCTACATCAGACAGAGGACTAATCTCCAAAATATACAAAGAACTCAAGAAAATGGTCATCAAAAGAACAAATAATCCAATAAAAAAATGAATTTACAAACCTAAACAGAGAACTCTCAAGCGAGAAATCTAAAATGGCTGAAAGACATTAAGGAAATGCTCAACATTCTTAGTCATCAGAGAATTGCAAATCAAAAACCACTCTGAGATTCCATTTTACACCTGTAAAAATGGCCAAGATCAAAAACACTGATGACAACTTATGCTGGAAATGATGTTTGGTAAAAGGAACACTTCTTCATTCCTGGTGGGAGTGCAAATTGGTACAGACCCTTTTGGATGTCAGTGTGGAGATCTCTCAGAAAATTAGGAAACAACTTTCCTGATTATAGGTTTTGAACCAATTGTTATTAGTTTGATTATTTAAAATGAAGGCATTTATTTAAACGACACCACACTTCTTAAAATGAAATTACTTTAAGAACAGTGATTCTCAGGTATTCAATTGTGTTTCTTGGTATAAATTAAATTATAAGGAAGTCTATTTAGGGACTGGTTTTGAAAAGAACAACTTTAAAAGATTTTGCTTCTTTATCTCATAATTAAACTGTATGACTTTGGCAGACAGCAGTCAGTTAACAAGGTCCAGCTTTTTAACCAAGGGTTTGCAGGTCTTGCAAGGAATTGTATTTAGAAATTTATGTGGCTCAAGGACTGATACAGTATGAGACGATTGACCTTTAGGCCTGGGATCTTGGGTCAAGCCATTGGTAAAGTTCAGTGACTGTGAACGAGGTCTGTGATTACTATTTATAATTTGTTTTCTGATAATTTTATCATGCACATGTACTCAGAGGCCATGGGTTGAGGCCCATAAATTGAAACAAATGAATAAAAATGTGCAATAGTAATTCTGGCAATTTCCAAAGCACTAAGATATTTGTTACATTCATTTAAATTAGTATTTCTTTATACATTGACTGGAAAGAAGAGCTAGACAATAGCAAGTCACCTTGGCTGCATCCATTTTTTACTGCTTAAATTTTAAGTATTTATACAACTGACACAGACAAAGAGCTAAAAAAATCACAAACTATAAAGAGGGACTATTTTATGTCGACACAATATAAAAGTTTTCATGGACATTCCCTTTCTCTTTTAATGCTTAAGTTTATATTGATTTATCTTCTTTCTATGCATCATAGAGTGTACATATAAAATGTATTTCTGATGTTTATCTCAACTTCTTTTCATTGCTAAGTCTTTATCTCTCACTAATGGCAACTCTGACAAGGTTTTCTTTAAAAACAAATGACTACTGCATTAACAAAACACAAATTCCTGATAGATTTTTTTATAATCTTCATAAAAAATTTTATTTCATGGTCAGTTAATGAAATTAATACTATCTTTGAAAAGTTTACTCTTTTACTATCCTTAAAGGAGTATTAACTTAAAATAACAAAATAACATTTATTTGGTAAGTATAAATTTCACCAGTATCCTAGGAAATTTATAATGAAAAGAAGAGATTAACTCTAAAACGTGTTCTTTTGTATTGTTTTATTTTTACGAGAAGATGTTCTAATGGAGAACACAAAGGCATTCCCATAGAGGATGGTTTTGCAACTGACATCTGATCAAACTGAGAACACAAGAAGAACAGAATTGTAGCTACTTGTAAAATGCCTTTTCTCTGCTTAGGTCATAGGTTTTCTTAGATTTTCTTCTCTTGATAAGCTGAAAGAAAGAAAAAGCACACACCACATAAGTATAAATTAGTATAAATTTGTCAAATTAAGTCAATATTTAAAATTGAACCTTAGTTAGAAAAGACATCCATTATTGGGTACCCTCTTTGTCATTTGTTAAGCTTTTACAAAGAGAGCTAATGCGTCTTCCATAGATAAAGAGGATGTGTTAAATGGCTAGAAAAATTAAATTTAAACTTTAAAGTAATTTAAAACATAGCTTAAAAACTTATTAAAATGTTTAAATAGTGGGAGAGCTAGAATAACTAGTAATTGAAAATGAGGAGACAGGAATGCTGTATGATGCTATACCAAAGAGGTGTGAAAAAAAGTCTCTACTCTCAGCCGGTACCCCACAACCGGCAAACCCCAAAGAAAATCACACACAGGACTCCATAAGGTTATAAACTGATTGGCCCATCAGGTCAGGCTCCTTATTAGTCCTTGTAACTTACATTAATCCATTATCATTATCTATGTTAGCACATGGCTCCGTACCTTTCTCAGCAGGGCAAGTTACATGCTGCCTCTTCGATGGTCTGCGCAGGAATGGCTCAGAGAGAGCTTCTGCTTCCAGAATACTCCCAGTCTCTTTGCTCCACCCCTACTTCCTGTCTGGCTTTCCTGCCTATACTGCCTGCCTGGCCAATCAGCGTTTTATTAAAATATGATTGACAGAATACAGATAATTCTCCCGCACCATTTCCCTCTTTTTTTTTTTTAAACAAAGGAAAATACCCATAATCCATTTGTTGGGAATGTGGGCGTAGTATTTCAGGCTACTTCCTGCTGGTTGGGGGCGCTGATGATCTTATGGGGACCTAAAGAAAATTTAGAGTTATAATCAAGTCCTGACTGAAGTATCCTGGGAGTCTTGATCATCTCAGGCTGCAGTCTTGAATCAGTTCTGGATGAAGAACTCTGTCATCTGGGCCATCTGTTCCTGTCGATTTCTCAGGTGGCCTCCCTTGGTCAAAGATGATTTTTCTTAACTCTGAATAAATCCATAGCCTCTCATTTTCTGTGGAAACAAAAGCAGAATCTCTTTTCCAAAGTAGCATACCTTTTGACTTCAATTTTGAAGCCAAGGTATTTTCAAAATACCTATCTTGGGTTAGTTCAGCAGCATTTATAAACAACAGTCCTTTAGCAGCTGTTGCTCCTTCCTCAGCATTCAAACAATTC
The DNA here is from genome assembly GCF_982192425.1 of Myodes glareolus. NCBI lineage: Eukaryota > Metazoa > Chordata > Mammalia > Rodentia > Cricetidae > Myodes > Myodes glareolus. Next base: position 38,694,312 of record NC_142046.1, on the reverse strand, counting down.
AAAGAGAGCATAATGGCATACAGTATCAAGATTCTCTGTGTATTTTCCATTTTTATGCAGCTTTATTTCAACCTCTATTTTCTTTTTTCTTTTATCTTTTGGCTTTTTGAGACAGGTTCTCTGTATATATCTTTGTCCTGGAATAACACTGTAGACCAGGCTGTCCTTGAACTCACAGAGATCCTCTGTCTCTGCCTCCCCAGTGCTGGGATTAAAGGTGTTTGCTACCACACCTTGAACTCACAGAGATCTGTCTCTGCCTCCCAGGCATTGGGATTAAAGGCGTGTACTACCACACCTTGAGGTCACAGAGGTCAATCTACCTCTACCCCTTGAAGTCACAGAGGTCAATATGCCTCTGCCTCCCAGGCATTGGGATTAAAGGTGTGTACCACCACACCCAACTACTCTCTTTCTTTCCTTTTAACTTTAAGAATTTTAACTTTTAGCCTGCATATACACACTGTAAACCATTTAGAGGTTTTCTTCCTCTTTGAATCTCTCTTTACTGTATGTTTTTCTTTTTCTGACCATATGAGTCTTTAATTTACTAAGCAATATGGAGAGCTGTGGCTTTGACGACTAGATCCAGCTCATTCCTTAGCTTTTCAGCCTCAAGGCTGAGGTCCCAGCCAGAGCTGTGTTCACTGCCACAACTCTATGGCGTTTCAAGGTCCTTGCCAGCAAGCAAGCTGCAGCATTCTGCTCACAGACCACACTCAGTCGGACTGCCTGCCTGAAAGAGTCAGAGTTTGCTCTGGCAGGACAGCCCAGATAGCCGGCATTTTAAAACAGCACAGCTTTTCTCCTGCTACAGCTGAAAACTGAAAAGAATGCGTTCAGCTTGTCATCAACAACATTTAAGTATTTTGTGGCAGGACCTCTTTAAAGAGCTGCAAGGTTTTGCAGCTAAAGCTGAGTCAGGAAGCCTCTCTCAGATGAGAGCGCTTGCTTGCCTCTAGCAAGCAAAGTAGACCTGAGAAATTGCTGCCACCAAGAAGCCATGCTTTACTCTATTCTTTTCTAAGCTTTCTCAGGCTTTCTGTGGATTCAGTTATCCACGTCTGGGCGCCATATGTAACATGAGGGGCCAGCTTGTTGGGATTTCCGTCCCGCCCGGTACCCCAACAGCCGGCAAATCCCAAAGAGAAATTACACACAGGACTCCATAAGGTTATAAACTGATTGGCCCATTAGGTCAGGCTTCTTGTTAACTCTTATAACATATATTACCCCATTATCCTTATCTATGTTAGCCACATGGGCTCAGTACCTTTCTCAGTGTGACAGCTTACATGTTGCCTCTTCGGTGGTCTGCGCAGGAGTGGCTGAGAGAGAGCTTCTGCTTCCAGAATACTCCCAGTCTCTTTGCTCCACCCCTACTTCCTGTCTGGCTTTCCTGCCTATACTGCCTGCCTGGCCAATCAGCGTTTTATTAAAATATGATTGACAGAATACAGATAATTCTCCCGCACCAGGAACTGACCACAGACCATTGTATGGACACCACTAAAGTCCAATTTAGCAAACAAATGAGTTTCATCACAGTCATTTACAGAAATAATGGGTGAAAGCTTGCATACATGGTAGATAACTGCATCATCAAACCCTACCCCAGCATGGATGACAGCTCACACAAGCTAGAAATCTGAATCTCGCTGCACAAACTACAGGCAGATCAACAGGTTAGAGTTCTCTTCCAGCTCAGTTCATATGTGCCTCTTCCAGGTAATTCAGCAGGCTTTACCTTCTAGGCATCTTGACTGCTATCTGTTTCTTCCAGACAGTTCAGCTGGTGTCTGCTTCTTCCAAATGTCTCTTTTGGCACTCTTTACAACATGTATATTGTTGGAAGGGAGGAATCTGAAGAACTGGTCAGCTTTAGTGACTTCCTGAAGCTACTGATTTGTTTACTTGTGAACTTCATAGGCTTCCCTGTAGGATGAAATAAGTCACCTCTCCTCAGAACATCCCCTTGTTTTTAACTTCTCTTTAACATCCTGCATCCTTAAGTTTTTCTCCCAGATGAAGTGTTTAATCTCAAGGGAACTACTACACAACATGAAGTTAAAATATGAATCACTCAATTTTCACTCTCATTCATTTTAACAGTGGATTAACTTACAATTTGCTTAATTTCACAAAACTGTGGTTGTTTCATATATAAATCCATAAAAATAATAGACTTGTCACAACGATTAGAAGAGAGTCATTGTTGGGCACAATGACTGAGACATACATCCAATAGACACTGATTAAGTAAGATTTAGACTGTCAATAGACCTGATTGTTTCACATACCTGCTTCTCTCCAGGAGTTAGTATTATACCAAAGATAATCAGGAACTAAGATGGGACTTAAGAACAAAGCCATTGCTGAGTGAGAAACATTGCGTAATTTACTTTATCTTATTTATCCTCACTATATTTATTCAAGAAATTTTGTAGTTCAATATTACCGTTTTGCAGGGTCCTACTTTTACAATACACTTTTACTTTATATCTAGGATCTAATATAATTTATTAGAAAAACTTATAGTTGTAAATAGTATTGTTTGGATGGGCCTATCCCTTCATACATATTTTCGCTAATGCCCTCAGATGACAGGAACAAAGGAATGATTCTAGAGAGATTCACAGTGGGAACATGAATACAGCAGTCTGAGTACTTCAAAAATTGAGAAATAATGGAGTGTTATTGTGTTTCTTCCCTCTCAAAACATATATTTTATTAACACATAAATGACAAGAATCTTTTCTTTTGTGACCACACCTATCTTTTCGTTAAAAATTTGACCTCACGACATCATGATTGCAATAATTTGTACACGTTTGTCATTATTAGCACCAATCATTGGTAATCAAGGAAATTTCTCTTTGCAACTGACAGAGACCACTACAAAAACCAAAATCAATTCATATGCAAAGTTGTGGCATCTCAGTCCCAGTGGATATATCTACACCACAACTCCCTCACCTAAGGATCAAGGCTCATTGTAGAAGAGAAGTAGAAAAGATTGCAGAAGCCAGAGGATCAGAGAATTTGCTATGAGACTATGTCTCCTAGTAACATCAGATGCCATACTTGTAAAGTCACATCAACCTGAGCACCCAAACATGAGCAGGACAAAAAGGAAACCAACAAACATACTAAATGCAATGGGAAAAGCATCATGTGGTCTCAGTCCTATCAATCTGTACAAAGAACTACAGGCAACTGAGTAAATCTGAGAGATGGAGATGTGGCTACCTGTGAAGGAGCACACCAATTAGTTGTCCAGATAAACAAGTCAATCCCAAAAATGTACATACAAGTTATATTATATGGACTTAACATATTATATTTAGAAATATATGTAAGTATATACCTATGTGTACACATCTATACAAATGCATATATGTATGCAACAACAGCTGATAAAAAAGAGGCCATTAATTTGAAGGGAAGTGTGGAAGGGTATATCTAAAAAGATTTGGAGAGGGAAGAAAGGAATGGAGAAATGTAACTAAAATAAACAAACAAAAAATTAATTAATCTCACTGAATACCTCAATAATCCGCTGTATTTTTGTCATTCAGAATTACCCCAGTTAACTTATTAAATATGATATCTCATTTTTTCATAAGATATTCTTCAGTCTTCTGTGACTTGGATCTACTCTCTGAACTGTATTATTAGTCATGTGTCCATCTGTGATAATAAATTCTAGTGTCACTGAGTACAAGTTCATGATTTAAGGTTTGCAATCCTAGCATACAATACAAGTTTCTTAAACTTTTGGAGAAAAAGTGTGACACTGAATTTAATTAAGTTGAGGAATTGTTATGTTTTTCTGTAAAGCTATACTCATTCTTTCTTCATTTTCCTCAGGACCTGTGACAGGTGCTTGAGAGATGGACAGGTTTAAGAGCACAATTTTTGAAATGAAGCAGAACAAAGTTAAATGATCCACAAGGAGATCAATGCCTGGAATTAGACCATAGCAGCATGATGCTCAAACCAACAACCCATTTTCTTTAGATCTTGAATGATGTTGGAAACACTTGCTTTCTCTTACAGGCTTAGGAAAATAAAAACGTTTAGCATCAATATACAGTTTTACTATTGTCAAATTATTATCTAATTTAACATGTAAATTAAAACTAATATCAATGAAATTTTATATGCTATATAATCAGAAAATAGAACTCAAAGACTTGAAGAAAAGGAGTAAGTCTGAAATAAATTCAGGTAAAAATTCAAATGTAAAAGAACTTTATATCTGCCTTTTCTAAATTTCAATGTAGAATAATTCATTTTATTTATAAATTTATGTTATCATGCAACTATTATTAGTAGCAAATTATGCTAGATTCAGATGAATAGAAGGTAAAAACTTTCTTTTAAAATTAAGATTCTGTTAGAAAATATGCTTTTAATATATGAATAAATATCTACTAACACAGTTGGTAGAAGTGGGTTTCTGTCTAGAATATCTCATCTATTCTACCACTATTAGCACAGATCCGAAGAGGAGTAATTGAGATGAAGTGCTTGTTTTATTCAGGAATATCAAGTTTAGGGTACAAATAATATTAAATATATTTATATATTTCAGCAATGTTTTTCAAATAATAGTAATCATGACTGATACTTGCTAAACATACAACTTAATGGCTTAGTGCTAGGGCCCAAGAATCTGTTTCTTTGGTCACTCAGACAAAAGCCCATTGAACACCTATCTTCATATTGTTTAGGTATGTGATAATTCAGAAAACTTGTGGTTCTCTGGTAGCTAATTTAGTTTTTCCTCTTCAACTGTCTACCTCTCATCAGCAACTATCTTTCATTAACCATCATATTTCTGTCTAGGAATTGGTTATGCTCAACTGCCTCTGTGTACCCTTTCTTCTTCCTCATGCATTTCCCTATGCTTAAAATCCCGAACCTTCAAACTGTCTTCACATAACTGACCATGTTTCACCAAAACTTCAATCTAGTGTCACCTTCTCTGTGGTTTTATCTTGACAGACTTCAAGCCTCGCCCTTCTGTACCCAGGAACACCTGAATCCTTTACTGAACATGGGATTCTGCTGCAGTTTTCTCTTTACTGTTAGGTCTCCCCATGTAGACCCAAAAACTCTATGGCCAAGGGCACTAGTTAGTCTTCATGATCTTAGTCTAGCACAATGTCTGTCTTATCATAGTTGTTTAATAAATGATCAGTAAAATCACAACAACTTCTAAGCATGGTTAATCTATTTTTATAGTTACAAAATAAATATCTAAACTTGAAGAAAATGGGTCCCATTTATCTCTTCTGTATGTCTTTACTCTACATGGACAACTGTCATAAATACTATATTTATTATCAAGAAGACATTACCATAAAATCTTTGGGTTTGCTACTTTACAAATTAGGCCACAACCCTGAGAGATGGCTTACTCAATAAAGGCTATTCCACCAGGACACTCATGGTGGAATAAGAAAATTGACTCACAAAGGTTATTCTCTGACTTCATTATGTATACCATATCATATACATACACATACATGCACACTCAGAGGAAAGAGTCACAAAAAACAATAAATAAATTTAATAAAAACCTAAATTAAATTAATGCATGGCATGTGATTATATATAACATAATAAACCAAAAAAATTGTCTTTCTTATATTTCCAAATCATTATTATATAAATACTATTATTACTGTGTTGGGAACACAATTGGCCATGTTAATACACATAAAGAATATATATATATATATATATATATATATATATATATATATATATATATATATATATTGCCTTGGCTGTTTTTTGTCAATGTGATACAAGCCAGAGTTATCTGAGAAAAAGAACTCTCAATGTGAAAATGCTTCCATCAGATTGCTTGTAAGCTAGCTTGAAATATTTTTCTTGGTTGTTAGTTGATGTGAAAGGACTTAGACTACTGTGGTGATTCTATCCCTGAGCAGGTGGTCCTGTGTGATGTAAGAAAGGCTGAGCAAGCTATAGGGTGCACCAGCAAGAAACATTCCTCCATGCTTTCTGCTTTGATCATTCAATAAGATTCATTCCTTGAGTTCCTGTTTTGGCTTCTCCTGATGATGAACTGTAACTGGTAAGCCAAACAAACCATCTCTTCCCCAAGTAACTAGTGGTTATGACATTTATCACAGCAATAGAAGGCAACTTAAAGCATGGGTCTTCATGAAGTTCGTGTGCATGCAGACATGATGTGGAATTTCCTTCTGTATGCTGTGAATATCATTGGTTAATAAAGGAACTGCTTTGGGCCGATAGCAGAGCTATAGGGGAACAGAGCTAAGCTGAATGCTGGGAGAAAGAAGGGTGGAGTCAGAGAGAGGCCATGTAGCCCCACTGGAGCCAGATACTGGATAGCTGGATGGAACCTTAACCAATAAGCCACAGCCACATAGTGATACACAGGTAACTAGAAATGAGTTAAATTAAGATAGAAGGGTTAGCCTATAAGAAACTACAGCTAATGGGTCAAGCAGTGATTTAAATAACATAGTTTCTGTGTGATTATTTTGGTTCTGGAAAGCTGGGACAAACAAGGGGTCTCCTCCTACAAATTGGCACACCAACATGGTGGACTAAATCCATATAAAACCTGAGAGGACTTGTTTCTTATACCCTGTATCTGATGCCCTCTAGATACTGAAAAACAAAGGTTAACTGCATTTTTTTCTTTTCCGAATGGGTTTTGCTTGCTGGTGGCATTCATGGCTCCTTTAAGAGAGGTTTTCCTGATTCAGTAGTAGCAGGGGAAAAAAAAAAGCCCCAGGGATTTTGAAATACTGGCTTTCTGTGCTGTGCTGCTTGCAAGACCTCTGGCTCTTTCAAGAGACCAAACGTTTGATTGTGGTTTGTGAGCAGCACAATACAGCCTGCTTGATGGCAACATGGGCCATGTGTGCCTGGAAGTGGGGTGATGTGTGGCTTTCAGAGGTGCTACCAGCTGTGCCATGTTGGACTGTGTGGAGCAAGCAGAAAGTACCGTATATACCCTAGTAATGCAGCAGCTTAAGTTTTTAAGACGCGCTTAGCATTTTAAGAAGTGCTCCTGGACAGTAAAGAATTACAGATACACAATAGTACAGATTAAGACATAAAAGACCTCTAAATGTTGGATAAATGTACATAGGCTTGAGAGAGAGAAGAAAAAGTATGTAAAGAGTTATAAAAGGAAAAAAATGGTTTATAAAATATTAGAACAAAGTCTTTAAGAAACAGGGTACAGACAGTCATAGATTAAAAGGAGCAAAGAAAAACAAACCACATAAAGACGGAAAATTCACAGAGAGTCTGGATTATGTATATTATTATGATTTCTTTGAATTTTTTGACTGTAAGGAACTAAGTACAGAAAAATATTTTATTGTATTGGATGCTACGTTAAACCTACATATATACTTTAAAGGTATCTTGACTTCAGAATTTGAGTCTAAGAATATGTTGTTTTGGAAAAGAGGTTCTTCTTTTGTTTCCACAGAGGATGAGAACCTATGAAATAATTCCAAGCTAAAGTGGTTTGATGGACCTAGACCCTTAAAAGGTTGCCTTGAATACCCCTCAAAAACTTACTTCACCCAATAAATAGCAGGAAGCAGTTTGGAGAAAAACTATGCCCATATTCCCAAATATTGTTTATAAATGTTTGTTTTCATTTAAAGGGGGTATGCTATAGAGATTTGCATTCATATGAGTCTTGGTTTATTGATACAAATTTAATGTAAATTTTGTTATACTATGTATATGTATTTCTGCTCTTGAATAAGGTATTGTGTTTGTGCAGCTCATTTAAAATTGGAATATATAATTAAGAAATATAGGTAGAAAGTCATCTATAATAGTCAAGCTTGTAGTCATGTTAGTTAGATTTTCTAGATGTACAGAGATGTATTTTATATGGATAGGAATTCTTCAAATCTTACAAAGATTACAAAATATGGCATTTAAAGTGTTTTAAGAATTTAGTACTTTTCATGACAGTGAGATACATCTGCTCCTGGCAGCACCAATTACTTCAAGAGGAAGATAGGAATCAAAGAGGCTCCTTATGGAATTGGTTAGCCATTTGAACAAGAAATTGTTCCTGCCTGGACTGCTCGATGAACTGAATATATAGGACCCACAGAAAAATGACATTGAATTTGCCTAAAGGTGGGGCGATCCTTTGGAGTTCCTGCTTCATGAAAGACTGCCAGACATAATGCAGGACACAGGATAAAGTGACTGACAAACTGCCAAAAGAGTCTTTTAAATTTCCTACTTCATGAAAAAGTCTTCCAGGTACTATGGGTCTATAGGCTGAAGATGGAAGCCCCAACAGTACAGAAGAGCTTTCGGGGACTATTCAGGCAACAAGATGTCTCTGTCAATTCTAGAGTTTTGGAAGTTGCTTACAATGTGCTTCCTCTTTACTTAGGTTATGTTATATTCTTCTGGAGTCTTTGATGGAGTTGGAGAGTAGCTAGTAATAATATAATTTTCCTTAGTTATGATAAGATATAAAGTAGATATTAATATTGTAACTGTAATTCCTGCTTAATACCTGTTTTGTTAGATGTAATTTTTCTGTGTTAAAGTTAAAACCTTCATTTGTATTTAAACAGAAAAGGGGAGGTGATAGGGGATTTTTCGCTGTATGCTGTGATAAATAATACATAATTGGTTAATAAAGGAACTGCTTTGGGACTATAGCAGAGTTATAGGGGAACAGAGCTAGGCAGGAAAAACTAAGCTGAATGCTGGGAGAAAAAATGACAGCATCAGAGAGAAGCCATGTAGCCCCACTGGAGACAGACGCTGGATGGAAATCTAGCCAGTAAGCCACAGCCACTTGACAATACACAGATTACTGGACATGGGTTAAAATAAGCTATAAGTATTAGCCAATAAGAAGCTAGAGCTAATGGGCGAAGCAGTGTTTTAAATAATATAGTTTCTGTGTGATTATTTTGGTTCTGGGTGGCCAGGATGAACAAGCAGCCTCCTCGTAAACAGACACTTAGCCATCCATATTCCTCTGCATTATACATGTGCCATGATATGTTTAACTCTTGATTTGTCTGATTTCTTCTCAGTATTCATGATGCTGCTATGAGTGTTCTTGAAGATAAATCTTTATGCAGAAAAGATGTTCTTGATTAAGTATATATGAATTTTCAATAAATATATCTGAATTAATCCCATGAATGGCTGCTATAATTTCTATAGCCATCTAAAAGAAAATGCCCTTGTCCCACATCTCATTTTTTTAGTACATAGCTTGTATTTGCATGTTACTAAGTGCTTGTTAATTAGCATCTATTACATATATGTTAACATGAGTATATTCCCCTAATAAGGATAGGTATTTCTGAGTCACTTTGGTTCCTCTATTGAGGTAGATATTTTATGCCTGTTCCTGTCTGTTCTAAAGCTCTACCAAAGTATATGTTCACACTTTACATTATAGCTCCCTACTTGTTTCTTATACCTTGTATCTGATGCTCTCTGTTTAATCATCCCAGCTTATTCTTTAGCACTTTATTTCAAAAAGGTTTTGCTTTATACGATATCAGTGTAAGCACCCCCTCCCCCAAGTGTGTGAATAGCAGTGTATTTAAACTATTTTTTTTTTACTGGTATCTAATTGCTTGACCTCTTACGGGTTAACACTTGATGAAAAGTGCTGAAATAATTTGCATTGTCAGTTTTGTGTACTGCGAATCTTCTGAACATTTTATCTCTTTTAACTGGTCCTGAATTAATATAAATGATAGTTAGCATTTAATTATCCTAGGATTCTAATAACTTTTATTATTTAGTTCTACACATATAATGAGACACTAGTCACTTGATTTTAAATAGATCTATATTAAGGCTTTAGTGTCTTGACTTTGTAATCAAATTTATCTTAATTTTTTTATTTCTATTTACATCTCTGCTCAGGTGTTAGTTTTGTTTGAACTGTAGTTGAAAGAAAATCCCTGCCTCTGTCTCTTTCTCTTTCTCTTTCTCTCTCTCATGATTGCCCACCTCTAAAGAAGAAAGGACTAGAAGGAAAGAGGAGAAAGGTACTTGACCTCTTGGCCAAGTAGTTCTGTTTGGGGGAAGTTGTAGCATATTGCCCTTGTGAGGTTTACAGGAAAAGCCAAGTGGAGGTCTGAAGTAGAGGGACTAACAGTGTTAGCATCAAAGGCCTAATTGTCTGCTTTCTTGAAGTTAGGGTTATTGGCAGCTGCCATTATACCATCCATGCTGCTGTCACCCAGCACAGCCAACCAGCATGCACTAATTGCAGTGGCCTTTTCATCAAGTAAGATCATCCCACTAAACACAAAGAGCTGTCTCTCCATTAGCACAGACAGTAGCCGGCTAGATCAGCTGGGCTCCTTGAGTATGATTGGACTGTCATATTGTTATGATTTGTTCAAGTTTAGAGCATTTAGCAGATACCCTTTGCACCTCTCTTTGTACCTGAATACTTTAACCTGACTGCCCCTATCATTTAAGAGGGTACTATAGCTTTTCAAAGTTCAGCAGCGCACAATTGCAGGCAGGCAACTGGTTTCTGACAAGAGATCAATACTGTCCTTCCAAACGCTGGAGTCAAGCTGCTGGGTCTGTCAGAGGGATGTGTGCTGTAATTGGATCATGGATGCTGAGAGTCATCTGAGTTTCCCTTCAGCACTGTCACAGCTGTCAGATGTCATCCCTTTGTACAGCTGTCACTGCGGGAGAGTTGGGGCTCTTTTTCCGTTCTAACCCAATGCAAATGTCCACTTAGCAGATGAATATTGAAGATATTAGACACTTCTTTATGCCTTTATGCAAAATAAAGATCTGTGTCATCTGTGAATTTCATGGAAATAAGTTGCAATTTATTCACTGTGAGAAAAGTGAAGTGAAGCTTGTAAAAATGAGAAATTATTTGGTTCAGGCTATTAAAAAAAGGAATATTTTACAGAATAAACAACAACATACATTTTGTTTCCTTGAGTTGGAAAGCAGTCTAGTATTTTGCAATGTTTAAATGGTAGCCTTATGGTCTGTGGATATTTGAGAATATTTGTATATATTGTGCTCTATACACATTCTTAGAAAAGGGACTAATCTTGAACTTTGGTCTTTTTAAATTACTAAAATTTATTGAAAAAATACAAAATATAAAACTTGAGGAGCACCATGTGATTTAAGAAGCCCTATTCTAGGCAGAAGCAAGAACCAGGCCAAGTGCGCTCAAAAAAGTCTCCGAGGCAGGAAGACCAGACTCTGAAAATATGAGTCGCAAATTTCTTTTTTTCTAAATGTTTACAAATGAGATGGAAAGGCATATGTATAGTTGGCAAAATAATTATATGACTGGTTCTGCTGATTTTGATGTTTGCTTTAAAGACCAATATTCAAATCAAGATACATTTTATACCGTATGTATGTGTGTGTCACACTATTGTGTTCATACTTAGGCCTCTAATACTCCTCAAGCAATGATGAATGGTTAACATTTAGGCTTTCATAATGGAGTCAAGCCACATATATTAACCACAAATAGGAAAAATGAAGAGATGTCTCCAAAATGGTTTTGGCAATTATATTCTTAATAAAGGAATTTTGTAATACTGAGATAGATTCCTGTACTTCCCTTGACTGACTCCAGAAAATACAATCTCAACTGGTGGCTTATTTTTATTTTTTACTATTTCCTTGCTGCCTCTCTAAGCTGATGTCAGAATCATTTTTGGATGGCCGACAGGGTAATTTTTGCTCTGGGTGGCTGACTTCCTTTTTCTTGAGGTCCAGACCACACACTGCCTTCTCAGTCAAGCAGGCAGCCTGCCTTGGTCCCCCTGACAGGGTAGCATGAACCTTATTTTCCAATATCTGACCTTAACGTCCTGTCATCCACCATGGGACTCACTGGGTCAGCCCCTCAAATATCCAAACTTTTTGCCTCCATCTGGCATTATGAGGTGACCTCACCTCATTTGTGGCAGCTCAAGTTTTTGAAGCCTAAAATTAGTGGCTGCCAAAATCAAAATAGACACTTGGTCCCCATTGCAAGGCAATGGAGAATGGGAGGCAGAAAGCCAGAACACTCAATGATTTTTCTTTAAAGGTGGTATAAACTTGAAATGGTTATTATATACATTTTTTAGGGTAAGAAATATTGCTTTATTTAGCATTCTTCATATAACCTCCATGTAATGTGTTTAAATAAAAGCAGGAAATTGATCTTGGGAAAATTAAAATGTTTTGCTACTATAAAATTAATCATTTAGAGGTCAAATCTTCATTGGTTACCACAATAATGGTGAAATGGTCCCCTGTAGTTACTTGGTTAGAAATTATAGAAATAAATGGAAAAAAATAAACTTAGTTTTAAGGTTATCCTCCTGTAATGACTATGAACTTTATAGGCAACTGCAGTGAGTTGAGTATACATCTTTTTTTTTTTTGAAGTATGGTTTATGGTTAATTACATCAGAGATCCAAAATAGTCATTTCTGCATTTGCATTACTAGGGATATCACATGACCATATGGAAGTAGAAGGTAGATTAAAGGTTGGTTAAGCATCAAACGCTGTTCCGTATGTAAATTTATAGCAACGATGTGGTGTAGAAGATGGCTTACTTGCTATTTTTCTGATACACTAAGTAAAATTAAAAATTCACAACTCTGGTTTATGGGGTTTTAAATGAATCTGATTTCTCTTTGGGGCAGGGCAAATAAGTGTTTTGTGATGTATTATTATATATATATATATATATATATATATATATATATATATAAAAGACCATCGTTATGGCTCATTTAATTTTGCGAGTGAATGATCTAAGATTAACTACAGACTAGTCAGTGCAGTTTAAAAGCTGAAAGCAATTTCCAGCCATGGATGGTAATGCCACATTCAGTCCTCAACCGGATGACTCTAAATGACTGAGCTGCGAGGCCTTTGTATATGACCACAGGGCCAGATAAAGCCATAGGAACACAGTAAAAGCACAAAAATAGTTCCAATTTATTTGGTGCCATCACCTTAATGAGATTAATACAGACACATTCATGTGCCTAATTGGTGATTTTGTTTTAACTGATAATGAAGGATTAAAACTTCAGGCAACAGGCTGCTTGTTGGAAAGGGGGTTGGAGAAGGAAGTGGTTTTTATTACTACTATTATAAAAAGGATACAATATCCCACTCCAAAATTTTATAGTGTTTCTTTAAAAAACATGAATGCATTGAAATGTGTACCCTATAGTGTTCCAGCTATTTTATGAGAAAGTGTGATTTTATGACCAGTCCTACATACTGCTTTTACTTACACAGACCCTTCCAGAAAATACTGTGTAGAACTGGTATTTCTGGGAGAAAACAGCTAAAGCTGAAAAGCACTGACCACTCAGCTACTGTGTAATTAAGAGTATACTACAATATATTTAAATGTATCTTTTACAAACATACCACTTTCCCCACTTAGTCCCACAACATCCCAGTAAAGTCAAAGCTTTTGGGGGAACTACACCCATACTTTCTCCCCTCAAAGTGGATGCAGTTGTAGCCATTTTAAAGGCTACGACTATTAAGCAGCGTGCTGCCAAAACACAAACGCTCAGCCTAAGTCATTAAAATTTAATTATAAGAGGGCAGCTGAGCCCAGTTGGAGTTTTGAATGTGAAAAATCTTGTTTAAAAAAAAAAAACTAATAAAAACAAAACCACCCAACCAAGCCCATCAGCATCTGTCTCTACTGGTCCAGAGAAGTATACTTAAATAAAATTGCCCATTTGATCAGCATTCGGTATGATGCCACATTCTCACAGTGAAACATATTTTGGTCGTCATTCAGTTATTACCAACAAAGAGCAGGCCGTGTTTTATCTTGCCATTGCTGTTAGGACACTGCATAGCATGTGCCTGTTGTATCTAAGTCCTAAAATCCAGGAACTGGACCGTCCGGCATGAGCTAAAGCAGTAGTTTCCAGGATTTCGTTTTCCCCATAGAAACCCTGCCCCGTGCGAAGGTATCTTTCTGAGTAGGGGAAAACCCTGCAGCAGGAAAATTTGATCTTTCAGGTTCTATTAGGAATCGCTTGAAGAGGACTCTAGCTCTGTGGTGTTAAGATGCTACCTTCCCAGAGAATGAAGACAGAAGTATATTTTACATTTCCTGTCAGATTGAACTTTAAGACATCCTGACTGCTTTCTCTAAATTTAAACATCACAGCCAAAATGGCAACATGCTTTGTTCGGTTCCAGTTGTGTGGAGTTTCAGTGCTTCATTGATTCAGAGGAAAGCTGAGGCTCGCATGGGGTGCAGGGCAATGGAATCTCGCTCTCACTGCAGCATGTCAAGCCATTATATCTGGGACCAGAATGTCACTGTGGTCTCAATGGTTCGTCAGCTGAAGGATATGGTTAACAAATGTAAAACCAAACTTCAGAGGAGCTGGTTTTCTGTGCTAAGTGATCTGTATTCCCTCTGAATTTACTTTCCCCTAACCCCGTGAAATTAACAGTACTTTCTGACATTCGACCCCATGACCTCACACATAATAAGAATTTAAAAAGCACCATGCATGAGTGTGTCTCCGTAATGCAAAACTGGGAAAAATGACCATGTCACGGTTTTATTATACAAAACCTTCTCAATCTCCATTGCATGCTTCATATATGAGCACTCAGTTTAAAGTTATTATAAAGAAAAACACAATTTTGAGAGTAATAATTCACTGTTCATGACTTTTATAGACAATAAATTGTAGCAAGTACATATTGCTACCAAAAAGCTTTGTACTCTATTAATGCAGATATTTACCAAGATAAGTGTTAAAAATATTATGCTGAAAGACTCTGATGCTTCAAAAGAAGGGGCTTCCAGGGAGCCGGTTGCCAAGGGTGCAAGCTCATGCACAATGTGCAGGTCTCAGGGTTTAAGAGGCAGAAGCAGGAAAGTGTTACGTGGAAATGATTTTGTGTTATCAGACTCAGGGGATGACAGCATACAAGAGTAAGAACAAGGTGCTATGTGGCTTTTTCTTCACTGTGAAGTAAAGATTGGCAGCTGGAAGTAAGGCTTACAGACAGACCCGCACACAGGACCTCTTCACCCAGGACTCATAATCACTACTCAAAGGAAAACGCATTTACCAGGGAAAAGCGGCTGTAGCCATCAGAAGTGTGCTTAAAACACCACTTAAATATCACTTTATACGCTATTACCTGCAAACTGTGGCTTCGTATTAAATTATACTTGCATAGGCTTTTGCTTCGGTGCTGATAATGCTTTTGAGGTTGCATTGGTGAAGAAGAATTTAGGCTGCTTTGCAAGAGACGTGACCAGAATATGCGACACAGCTGACAGTGACAGGGTGAAAAATTGCAGAACTGTACTTTCTTTCCTCATATAGATTGTAATTTTAATTGTCATTGTGGCCCTTCTGTTTTAATTATGGGACTTCTTTGATATATACCAGGACATCATGTTGAATGAAAATATGGTGCTATAATAGTCTCTTTATAATTAATGGCCGCATGTAGATCTTGGTGCATAAAAGAGAAGGAATAAATGAACAATTTATTTAACTAGATTTTGGATTTCTTTCTGTCTTCCAGAGAATATAAAATGATCCCAGGGCTTCTGAGAGTGTTTGATGTAAGAGCTGTACAGAATATGGAATAAAAAGACTTTAAGCCAGATTGCCAAACACAGTCTTTTTTTTTTTTAAAAAAAAAATCTTCTACCTACAACCAGTAATACTTGCCTATTTATTACATTAATTTTAAACATTTTTCTCTTGAACAGAAGACTGAAATTGCTCTATAAATACATTTTAAGTGTAATGTTCTTAAACAGATTGTAGTTACAATAGAGCTTATTTTTGTGAATATCAAAAGGGTCTGGGAAACAGACTTTTGACTTCTGACTATTTACTTACATCAAACTGGAAAATAATTCTTTAAACTTTTGCTTTCAAAATACTGTGGATACAGGTAGCAGGTCTTTCCCCTGAAGGAAAAATAAATTCATCATTTACTAACCCTAAACAGATGCTCTTTTTCAACAAAGCAAAAATAACTAGCCTATTCAAATGTATTTAAAGTCCCTGAAAACTGAAGAGAAACCCGAAAACCCTGATCCAGGCTAGGGCTTAACACTGCTCTCCAACTATCAAATAACCAGTTTACCATATAGACTACTGTAGGATAAGCATGCTGGGCTCATATACATTTCAAGAGAGCCAGGCCTCTATGGATTTCTGAAAAGCAGACCTATTTGTCCGGGGTCTGTCACTGTGAAGTAGGAAAATGCCCTCTGACAAGCTACTGCTGATTTTATTGTGGCACGGAGTCCTGTGCATGCGTCCTCCTCCGTGGATGCCTGCCGTTCAATTGCAGAGCAGGGTGAAATTGGATCGGCAGAGACAGGGACTACCCTGGGGTCAGCTGTGACCACGCCACGTCTATGTGATGTCTAGTTGGGGTGATGGTGTGTAAATAAACGTAGAGAATTGCAAATCTTGTCATGGCCACGCAGAGCGGCTCAAGCATTTAAAGATGGTTGCCCGCAAACCTCACTGGAAGGTGCTTGCTGTGTGGTGGCTGGGGAAACTGCATTCCTTGGCCGTTCTTGCTCCTGACATCAGAGAGCACTGACCCAGCACTGTGTTGCTGAAGGGATTAATCACTAATTTTTTTTTTTTTTTTTATCATTGTGAAAACCCAAGAAACAAACTAATCGTATTTGAATATTGTGCTTTTAAAACTGCTATGCTGACTCTGGACTTTGTATTTATATTATAATTCTTTGATTTATTTGGTTTTTTTTTTTTTTAATGAGATGAAGCATCTCAGTGTCCTACTGTTTATTGAATTTGGCACACTAATGTCCTATGAATTCTTGTCATTGTTATGAACTTTTCTAATGTTAGAAAATAAAATATTATAGAATTCACATTTTCTGCTTATGAACTAATTTTATTTAAATACTACTTACAGTACTCATTAAAATACACTTAGCTTTTCCTACCTACAACCAATAAGATGTATTTTTAACCACTTTTGCATTTACACATAGCTGTTTCTCTGTTACTTTTCCCACATGACAATTACCTTTCATTACAAATTTATAAAATCATTTACATTTTAGCAGTTTAAATGTTTCTGCTGACATTTTGTAACTATTACCCTCTTCTAGAATGGCATATGTTCAGGCAGTTAATAAAAAATTAAATGGAATAGCAGCAGCCAAGGTGAAGCTTTGCATCAGGGCGCTCTGCACATCTCTGAAAATACCATCTTTGTGTTGCAAACTGTAAAGTGAGGTTAGGGCTGTGCCAATATGTGTATTTGTCACAGCTGTCACAGAGACCACGAACTAGCCAATCACATGGCCCTTAATTAGACACTTATATTTTGCTTTTTAGAAATTGTCCTCATGTAAAATGGTATCTAAGATTCAAGAAAGGTTCTGAGAGCTAAGAGGGCAAAGAATGCCAGCAGATTAAAAAAAAAAGCACTTTAGTTTCTCTGAAGATTTATTAACTGCTGCACAATTTGTTTAATATAAAAATATACATAATGTGAGAGATATTTATAAGCTTTAACAGAAGAGAAATGTAGTGCCTGGATTACTGAATTGGGGATAGACTCAATTAAATTGTCTTAGGATATTAGATGTTCTTATATAGATTTTGAAAAAATAAATTAAAAAATCCAGAAGACGGTCATTCAAATGGTGAGGCTATTAAATTTCTTTATTTGCAATATGACACTGTCTTATTTTGAAATACCATTTACATTATTTACCACTGAAGATAAATTATATAGATTTTATTAAAGATAATTTCTGTTTTAATATTTTAATTTACAAAAGTATTTCTATGTCACACATCTCTATTTTTAGAAAGAGACGAAACACAGCCTTTCTCATCTTTCACAATAAATTGCTATATTTAAAAACTTCACAACATTTAAAACTACATAACATGTAATATAAATATATGTAATTATTGTAAATAATAAAGCAGACAAAAACATATTAGCCAAGTATTGCCTGAGCAGTGAGTTTTTAAAAATAACTAAAAATGTTTATGAAATACATGCAAATCTGCTCTCTCTTGTTTTTTGATTCTAGCAAAAAGTTGATCTTACATTTACCTTCTAAATAATGAATTATCAAATTTATACATGAATTTTTACCAGTAATATTACCTATGGATAAAACTATGATGTATTTTTATAATCTTACATGTAAATAAATGTAAGTCAGCATAATTGTTATGTTTTTTAAAGATTAGTATAAACTTCTTCTTTTATCTCATTTTTGAGACAGTAAAGGTTTTAAACTAATTACAACTTGGATAGTTATGGTTCTGATTTCTGAACTTAATGGTGAGAAGTTCTAAAATTTCCAGTATATGAAAGCTACAATTACCATAATTACTTTTTAAGAAATCAATAGCAAATTCTAAGATGGAAGAAATCTTTTTTTTTTAATTAATGTCATCAACAGTGGAAAAACCCATGCATTTTATAAGAAAAACAACAACAAAAATCTTCTTTGGAGCCTGCTTGCATAGTTCACCCCATTTTAAATCTTTATTCAAGAGGCACGTCATAGAAGTTTTAACAGTCATTGTAGATTAACCTTGCCTGTGCGTTAGGAGGCCAGTCATCTGATGAATTTACATGCAGCTGGATGAAAATGCTATTTGGAGAGAGATTGAGAGTTTATTTGATTAAATCCCCGTCTCTACTACCTTGACCTCTTTCTTGTGAAATAATCAGAACTGTTTAGCAAGAATATTCGGGCATTAATAATGAATTGCTTTTGAGCTGACTTCTTCTGCTCTACACAACAAGCCCTTTGTTGTCTCTGCTCTTACCATTTCGTTATTCTTTTTTAAAGAGTACTTTATTAATGACTACTAAGATTAAAAACTACAAGAAGCACATCTTTGAGGAGTTTTGCTTTGTGGTGGTAGGCCATTTCTCTATTCTCACTTCTAATTTCTCTTCTTTCATCTACTCTTCCTGAATCCCCAGTCATAAATCTGCCTGCAGATGAGGTGTGTTCTTTATGGCTACACACTTCAGGCCGATTGTATGAAAATGATACAGATGTGCTCACCTTTTTAAGGAATGGTTTGTGTTACCAGAACTTCATAGTCTTAAATAATTGTCCCGTTTCTTGATTACAGTGTGCACGGTAGTGATGGTGGTGGTAGTAGTGGGGGTGGTGTGTGTGTTTACGTGTTTTTTATACTTTTCCTCCAGTTGAAACCAAGTTTCTCACTAGTTGTTACACACTTTAAAGCAATTTCGAGATCTTTTGGTTTATATGTCAGTCATCTTATATTTTCACATTTGAGGGAATAAAAATAATACATTTGGAAATTAAATGAGTCCCCAGTCTGATATGCTTGCTAAACAAAGAATTCGGTTGATTTCAAGTTTACTGTCTTCTAAGCTTCTGAGGAAGCAAAGAGGAATGACTACTGTCACCACACACTTAAAATACATTTGAAAATGCAAAGTTTTTATGAATTAATTACTAGATGGTTGAGATAGAAGCTCTGTATCCTAAAAGTTGAGAGTCAAAATTTGTTCTCCACATCCCTGAGGTGTTTTCCGATGAAGCCTGCCTCTTTTGGCAAGGAACACTGCATAGTGTTTGGAAACTAAATAACTTTCAGTGAAGTAATGGAAGCAAGAAATCCTTCAGAGTACAGTGCTATCATTCCTGGCACATTTAGTGTACTTGAGAGTTGAGTCTTTTATTGGAGAGCAGATTTCCTGTATACCTACACTACTATACTGTCATCCATTAACATATCTTGTCTTCATACTAAATTATGCTTCATTATAATTTGTTTCATAATAACATGCACTTCACTGTAATATGTAAAATGCTTGGCTTTCATGAACAACTCTATGAAAAAGCCATACAGTAGCTCATTTGCATTTAGCAATTATATTACATTACAATATATTAAGCTGAAGAAAATCTAATCTAACATCATAATTTAAAATAATAATTTCCAGTGCTTTACAAGTAGGATACAAGTCAGGTTACAATACATATTGAGTTCTTTCTCTGTTGGATAAAACAGAATTGGTTCATTTTCTTTTACTTCAAAAGTACCCAAGAAAGATTTAATTCTTTAATACCGAGAATAATATTATACTGCGAGAGAAAGCTCATTTGCATTGTTCACAGGTAGGCAAAATTTATATTTCTTTGTCATAATTTATCCTATTTTTTGGACAAATTTCCTACTTAGGTATTATATATAAAGTGTAGCAGACAATATTTTTAGATAAATGAGAAAATTATATTGTAAAGTTTCCATTCCCATTGTAAATGCTTAAAACTCATACTAATTACCAGATTTTTGCATTATTTTTGAGGCCTATGATCTTATAAAGAAATAATTACAAGGAAATTTCATGGACTAGATTTGTGACTAGAGTTTTTAAACATAGAAATGTATGCCTAACGAGTTATGAAGTGGAGATGTAGAGATGAAATTAGATATGTTGCTTTTGCAGGTAATCTGAGTTCAGTTCCCACACCCACATTGGGAGGTTCACAGTAGCCTTTAACTCTAGCTCCAGGGGTTCTAAAACCCCTCTTTTGGTTTCTATGGGCTCCTGCACTCACGTGAGCAAAAACACATCCATATATATATATATATATATATATATATATATATATATATTTGTATATATATATATATACAAAATAAAATAAATGTTTTAAATAGAGCATAATTTAAAGTCACTTAATATATTTCTGAGGAAGCCTGACATGCAGCTGATTACGAAATACACACCAAGTCACACAATCTTCTTGCCTTGTGATTATTCTAATATCCCCATTGGGGATGATATTTTTGTATGAGCTATGATGTAAGAATAAAATTAGAGGCATAAAATAACTAAAATCCAAGCACTTAGTACTTAGCAGAGGGTCAGAATGCGTTTCCTGTAGAAAGTTTCATTTGAGAAGAGGTTAAATTTGAATTATATTCTGTGATGGCCTTTTTTTTTTCTTTTTTATGTCAACTTGACACTGACTAGAGTCATTTTGGAAGATGAAACCTCAGATGAGAAAATGCCCTACCAGATCTGCATGTGGTCAAGCTTCTGGTATGGTTTCTTGGTTGATAACAGTGAGGCCCCAGCTCATTGTGGGTGGCACTATCCCAGGACAAGCTGTCCTGGGCAGATAAGAGCAGGTTTCCCATGCCTTGAGGAACAAGTCCATAAGCATAAGTGCATCCCACCATGTTCTGTGAATCGGTTCCTGTTTCAAGGTACCTGTCTTGAGTTCAAGCCCTTACTTCCTTGGATTTATAAGTGAAATAAACTTTTCTTCAGAAGTGGTATTTGGACATGGTGTTTCATCACAGCAATAGAACTCTAAGACATCATCTTAGCTGAATAATTTCTACTCTGAAAAAGTTGCCATTCTGTTTGTAAAGGGCCATATCGACAGAAACAGTTTTGCCTAAGGTATAACGAAAGCCCATGAAACAAGATTTGAACAAGTTCCTAATAAGAAGGAAAGGGAACTTAGGAGAGGTATACTGAGAAGTATGTGGAAAATAGGAGGCTAAGTCTTCAATCTGCAGGATGTTTGCATTGTAGTTGAATAAAGGGTGTTGGAGTGCTATTGTGAATGTAGCTGCACAGATACAGTGGGTAGCATGTTGGTCTACTGAGAAGTGGATGATGATCTTTTTCTCTACATCCTCTTGTTTTCTTCCTCCTCTCTTTTCTTTTTGAGGGGAAGACAACTCTGTCAGTTTTGGGAAGTATGGGCTACAGAGGGCAGATGGACACTAAGAAATTTCTCTTTTGACTAAAACAAAGTAAATTCCTGAAGACAGATCAAAGCATCTTTTAACTCCAGCAAGAATATTCTTCCCCTTGCAAGGTGAGCCTTCAGTAAATTTCAGTACCTTCGCTTTCAAACACTCTTGCTTTGCATGACTATCACAAGTTTCTACAGTAAAATATTTCCTTCAAAGAGCCATCCTAAGCCATCAGCTGTACTAATGTTCATAACATTAAACAATAGAAGGTGCTATATCTACTGTATGTAATATGAACAAACCATCTCAAAGGCTTTGATCAACTTTGTGATTTTAAATGAAACAATGTCTGCTCTTAAGTTCAACTTACTTGCTTTTTCTAAGAAAAGCTTTCTCTTACTTAGATTCTGTAATCAAGATATATGTGCCAAAATTTTAAATATAAATTAGTAATATTCTTTAAGACATCCTTTATGTTTATATCACAGATTTATTTTTACTGATTTAAAGCTCTGCCATTTTATTACTTCAAATATCTCTGAGGCATAACTTAAATGTGGTGGTAGATAAGCAACGACTCGGAGCACATTATTTTGGAGGAGTACATATTTTACAAGTTTACTGTTTTATATTACTCCTTATTTCCTTCTTTCATTATAACTGCTACAAGAGTAAAATGCCAGGAGAATACAGCTTAGAAACAATTAAAAAAGAAGTTATTGATAAGGTCTAAGATCTCTTTTACTCAACTATTTAAATGCTTAGTGGAATTTCAGATATAGAGACACCATGAAGTTGACATAGCATTGCCAAATTTTGCTTTATCTAAAAATTTGGGGTGCTTAAGAGATGACTCAACAGTTAAGAACACACAGTCTGCTTTTCCAGAGGACCTGGTTTCAATTCGTAGCATCCATATAGCAGCTCATAATATATTTCCAGGAGATCTGATGTCCTTTTTTGACACCCAGTGGTGCAATGCATGCACATGCCTGTAGGCAAGGACATGTAACACCAAGACAGGTAACATAAATAAGACAAACATTTTAAAATTTAAAAAATTGATTCTGTTTTGCCAGGCAGTGATGGCGCACGCCTTTAATCCTAGCACTCGGGAGGCAGAGACAGGCGGACCATTGTGAGTTTGAGACCAGCCTGGTCTACAAGAGCTAGTTCCAGGACAGGCTCCAAAGCCACAGAGAAACCCTGTCTTGAAAAAAACCAAAAAAAATCAGGTTTTCTAAAATTAATACGTATTTTAAACTCTCTATTGTCTTTACACAATGCTTTTCTAATATTTCATGACAAAGCTTTTCCATCACCTATGTAAATTTCTTCAACTAAATTTGAATGTTTAAATACAATTCTGAATAACTCACTTTGTGACATTATCTAGACAGCATAGTTGATAACCATTCAGAAGAGAGATTTGAAGACTTGCTTAAACACCAGAGGTCAGGTGCATATTCTCAAACTACATTTGCTTTCTCTCTCTCTCTCTCTCTCTCTCTCTCTCTCTCTCTCTCTCTCTCTCTCTCTCTCTCAGCTCATTACTGTCCAATCCATTTATTTTTCATTTTGCAGAGCAAAATGTAACATCTGGTCTCTAGTGTTCCCTTCAATATCTTTTTTGATAATGCAAACTTTCATAGAAAAAGAGACAAAGTCTTTGGTCTGTGGCTCCTTCTGATGTGACATATGTTTCATTCCTTCTGAACAATATCTTCCTTCTTGTGACCTCATCGTTAGCCTTGTTGTTACCCCATCAAGTTTCTCTAGTGTGTTCAGGATAGCAACTATCCTGAGCAATATGACAAGATGGCATCTACAGATCACAGACACAGGCTAGTCATGCGATCTGGCCAAGAGGTGGGGATTGGGTGAGAATGAAGAATCCCACACCACTCGGGAGCTGACAGGATGGAGGTGCTATTAATAGAATTAGAAACAGGTGATCAATCACAAAATAAATTTTTATTTTGCTTTTAACTTAGAACTCAATGATTGCTTTCTGAGAATAGTTTGTCACAATTATAGAAAGAAACTCGTATTTTAGGAAAGAAAATACGGACAAGTAATTAGGTGTCCAGGGGCTACATGACACTAGAGATTTGACGGTAAATGGGGGAACTCCTAGATAAAGTGATGTGGCAAAAATAAATAAATAAATAAAGTTATTTTTAAGGCAGGGAAATCATGCTCAGGTTTTATGGATCTTCGGAAATACAGAGTAAAATTAAATGGAAAAGCACTACTTTCTTTATTAGAGAAATACT
The DNA here is from genome assembly GCF_982192425.1 of Myodes glareolus. Taxonomy (NCBI): domain Eukaryota; kingdom Metazoa; phylum Chordata; class Mammalia; order Rodentia; family Cricetidae; genus Myodes; species Myodes glareolus. The sequence continues at coordinate 38,670,212 of NC_142046.1, read as the reverse complement.
GAAGGCAAGAAAAAATATTGTGACATGATCACACTGGAGGAACCAAAGCAGATCAATGTCATCTACCTGAGACAGCCGTCACACAGTCACAGGCTGAGGCTGTAACAATTTTCTTGATAACTGAGCTTTACAAGAATTACAAATGGAAGAAATAATAAAATCACAAAAATTTGAAAAGGTCTTGAGAAGTCCCGAGGATTTTGTTACAGTTTAGAGAAATCCTTTTAGGTTTCTACAATCAGTATAAGCTGCTGGAGTAGGTTATAGTTTCTCACCAGTCCCTTCATGATTTCTAGATATTTGTAAAATAAGGGTTCTTTTAAGAATTAAATTTCACATATTGTGTCCTGATTAGTGCCTGGAACTATTCTGTGCCATCTTCCTAATTGTTCTTGCAATAAGTTAGGATCTGTGTAGTTTCAAGGCTGGTCTATAGAATGAACTTAATCACTCCTTACAAGTGCTTATCAAACACTGTGGCCTCTTTTGTGCTTTTGAGACTCTGCACTGAACATCTTCTTCTGCCATATAAATTAGAGAACCAAATATTTCAGTCCTTCATCATCAGTGAAGGAAAAAACACTCAAAACTTTACTCACTAATTTGAAAACTTTCAGATCAAGATAGGAATGTTTTCTTATAAAAATGGTTGCTTACCTTACTATCCCTTCATATTTCTAGTGATTTTATTTTTTTGTGGTGCTAAAGATAAAACCAAATGATTTGTACAGTGTTTGAAATATTTCTATTTCTGGCTTATGTATTTAAGTGAAAATAATTTTATGTGGATGGATTGCTTATTCTGTCAGTTTCTACAGGCCCATGCTGGCACGTCTACTCATACAGTGCCATGAGGAGAACACACAGAAGAAAGTAATCGAGAAGAATATTTGTAAAAGACTTCAAGAAAAATATGAAAGTATTTTTCTATTATTTAAATTTTTATTCATGATGTTTTTATAACATTGTAGAGTACGTGTAAGTGGTTTTTTGCTGATTTCCTCTACATTATGTGAATACTAATGTAGACTAAATGGAGAATAGTTTTTGAAACACATTCTTTATGCCAAATCTAGGAAAAATACACAATTATTTATTTATTATACTTTTTTATTGATATTTATTGAGCTCTACATTTTTCTCTGCTCCCTTCCCTGCCTCTCCCCTTCTTCTTCTTCCCTCCCCCAAGGTCCCAATGCTCCCAATTAATTCAGGAGATCTTGTCATTTTACACTTTCTACTTCCCATGTAAATTAGATCTATGTAAGTCTCTCTTAGTGTCTGCCTTGTTGTCTAAGTTCTCTGGAATTGTGGTTTGTAGGCTGGCTATCTTTGCTTTATGTTTAAAAACCACCTATGAGTGAGTATATGTGATAATTGTCTTTCTGTGTCTGGGTTACCTCACTCAAAATAATGTTTTCTAGCTCCATCTATTTTCCTGCAAAATTCATGCTGCCGTTAGAAAATACACATTTATTTAGAGAACATCATGCTGTCATTTTCATATATTATTATTTATTTATGGTCACCAATTATATCTGTCAGTTACTGAAATTTTTGATAAAATTTGAAAATGGGAAAATTGTGTTCCTTTGAGACTTTCTATAACAAAAATCCTCTAAGAATATAAATGTTATTGCACAGTACAAATATTAACATTTATTCATATTATATGAATCACAAAATCATTGCAACTAGCTTAGAAATAATGGCCACACTTTAGCTGTCTACTTGTTGTGTTAATAAAACAATTTAAATAGAGTATTCAGTCCTTTTTCTTCACTAAAGTAAGTCTAAATATTAATGAAACTCACTAAAGAACTGCACTGGGTCCTGACATGATTATGGGGTGTGGAAGGAAATTTACAATCTATTGTACTGTTATAGGACATCTCAGAATCCAGGTATCTCTCTCTTGTTGTGGGTTTACTTCAGGCTGCATTTACCTTACCTGTCTGTCAGATTAAATTCAGAGGAAATTTTATGAACACATTTATTAATTTTTAAAAATCTTCTATACTAGGAGAGATTCTATACTGGTTTTCTAAATATTCTGAACATCTTACAAAAATTAACCATTTGAGTAAGTTTTTTTGTGTTTCTTTCCTCTAAAGAAGATGAGCAACGAAACAAAAAATCCATCTCTCTATTCACTTTCATCAAAAAACTCAAATTGCTTCTCCAATAATACTCCACCAAAGAGATCTAATTTTACTTTTGCAAGTGGTTATCAATTAGAAAGAGCTTCTGGGTAAGGGGTGAAACACATGTCTATTTCTTCTCTCAGCACTGGAATCCTATCTGATTTAGATAGGGAAAAGCTCAGAGGTTGTTTTTTTTTTTTCTGTCTTAACGTTTTCTGTCTGTGTGTGTGTGTGTGTGTGTGTGTGTGTGTGTGTGTGTGTTTGTAATTTTATTAAATTATAAAAGTTTCCATTTCCGCCCCTCCTCCCACCACCCTCCCACTCCCCCCACTCCTTCTCCTCCTCCCTCTCCATCCCTAAGAGCAGTCAGGGTTTCCTGCCCTGTGGGAAGTTCAAGTTCCTCCCGCCTCCCTCCAGGTCCAGGAAGGTGAGTGTCCAGAAGGACTGGATCCGCAAAATCCAGTATATGCAGAGGAAACAAGTCCCAGTGCCATTGTCAATGGCTTTTCAGAAAGACTCCGGCCAGTCACATTCAGAGAATCCGGCCACATTCAGAGAATCTGGTTGGATTGCTTCCTCGTTCAGTCCCAGTCCAACTGGCCTTGGTAAACTCTCATTAGATCAGTCCCCTTGTATCAGTGGGTGATCACATCCCTCGCAGTCCTTATTTCCTTTTTCATTTTCTTCCTCCTTCTGCTCCTCATTTGGACCATGGGGGGCTCAGTCCGGTGCTCCAATGTGGGTCTCCGTCTGTATCGCCATCCATCGTGGGATGAAGGTTCTCTCTGATCTTGCCGTCTTTGCTCACGTTCTCTTTCCTTCTGCTTCTCGTTTGGAACTAGGGAGTTAAGACCAGTGTTACGATGTGGGTCTCTGTCTCTATCTCCATCCATCGCCAGATGAAGGTTCTATGGTGATAAGCAAAATATTCATCAGTATGGTTATGGGCCTAGGCCGTTTCAGGCACCCTCTCTTCTGTCCAGAGAACAATCTGGGGATCTCCTTGGACCTGTGATCCCATTTATAATCAAGTCTCCTGTAAACCCTAAGATGACTCCCTCAGTTGAAATATATTCTTCCCTGATCTCATATCCATCCTTTCTCCCTCCCCCATCCCAGTCCACCTAGCTTTCCCCATTCCTCCCCTACTCCCTTCTCTCTAACCCTCTCAACTTCCAACAACCATCCCACCCCCCCCATGCACCCGAGGTTACCTAGGACTCTTGTCTATTTCCAATCTCCAGGCAGATAGCTACATGATTTTCATCAGGTTCACCTTCTTATTTAGCTTCTCTAGGATCATGAATAATAGGCTCAAAGACCTTTAATTATGGTTAGAATCCACATATGAGTGAATACATACAATATTCCTCTTTTTGGGTCTGGCTTACCTCACTCAGTAAAGCGTTTTCTATTTCCATCCATTTGCATGCAAAATTCAAGATGTCATCGTTTTTTACCGCTGAGTAGAACTCTAATGTGTATATGTTCTACACCTTTATTAACCATTCTTCTATTGAGGGGCACAGATATCTATAGAACATTCTACCCAAAAAGGAAAGAATATACCTTCTTCTCTGCAGCTCATGGAACCTTCTCGAAAATTGACCACATACTCGGGAACAAAGCAAACTTCCACAGATACAAAAAAATATTAGTAATCACCTGTGTCTTGTCGGATCACCATGGAATAAAGTTAGAATTCAATAACAATTCGAATTCCAGAAAGCCTACAAATGCGTGGAAGTTGAACAGTCAACTACTGAATCATCCTTGGGTCAAGGAAGAAATAAAGAAAGAAATTAAAGTCTTCCTTGAATTTAATGAAAATAAAGACACAACATACACAAACCTATGGGACACAATAAAAGCAGTTCTAAGAGGAAAGTTCATAGCACTAAGTGCCCAATTAAAGAAAACGGAGAAAGCATATATTGGAGACTTAACAGCACACCTAAAAGCTCTGGAAAAAAAAGAAGCAGACTCTCCCAGGAGGAGTAGAAGATTGGAAATCATCAAACTGAGGGCTGAAATCAACAAAATAGAAACACAGAAAACAATCCAAAAAATCAACGAAACAAAAAGTTGGTTCTTGGAGAAAATCAACAAGATTGACAAACCCCTATCCAAACTAATCAAACGGCAGAGAGAGAACACTCAAATTAATAAGATCAGAAATGAAAAGGGGGACATAACAACAGACACAGTGGAAATTCAGAGAATCATTAGATCTTACTACGAGAGTTTATATGCCACAAAGTTGGAAAATGTACAAGAAATGGATTGTTTTTAGATAAATACCATTTACCAAAGTTAAATCAAGAGCAAGTGAACAATCTAAATAGACCTGTTAGTCGCGAAGAATTAGAAGCTGTTATCAAAAACCTCTCCACCAAAAAAAGCCCAGGACCAGATGGTTTCAATGCAGAATTCTACCAGAACTTCCAGGAAGAGCTAATACCTATACTCCTTAATGTATTTCACAATATAGAAACAGAAGAATCATTGACAAACTCTTTTTATGAAGCTACAGTTACCCTGATACCAAAACCACACAAAGACACAACCAAGAAAGAGAATTACAGACCAAACTCACTCATGAACATTGACGCTAAAATACTCAATAAAATACTGGCAAACCGAATTCAAGAATACATTAGAAAAATTACCCATTATGATCAAGTGGGCTTCATCCCAGAGATGTAGGACTGGTTCAACATATGCAAATCTATCAATGTAATCCATCATATAAATAAACTGAAAGAAAAAACCATATGATCATTTCATTGGATGCTGAAAAAGCATTTGACAAAATTCAACACCCCTTTATGATAAAGGTGTTGGAGAGATTGGGTATACGAGGATCATACCTAAATATAATAAAAGCAATATATAGTAAGCCGACAGCTAACATCAAATTGAACGGAGAGAAACTCAAAGCCATTCCACTAAAATCAGGAACACGACAAGGCTGTCCACTCTCTCCATATCTCTTCAATATAGTGCTTGAAGTTCTAGCAATAGCAATAAGACAACATAAGGGGATCACGGGGATTCGAATTGGAAAGGATGAAGTTAAACTTTCGTTATTTGCAGACGATATGATAGTGTACATAAGAGACCCCAAAAACTCTACCAAAGAACTTCTACAATTGATAAACACCTTTAGTAATGTGGCAGGATACAAGATCAACTCCAAAAAATCGGTTGCCCTCCTATACACAAAGGATAAAGAAGCAGAGAGGGAAATCAGAGAAACATCACCTTTCATGATAGCCACAAATAGCATAAAATATCTTGGGGTAACTCTTACCAAGGAAGTGAAAGACCTATTTGACAAGAACTTTAAGTCCTTGAAGAAAGAAATTGAGGAGGATACCAGAAAATGGAAAGACCTCCCCTGTTCTTGGATTGGGAGAATCAACATAGTAAAAAAAGCTCAGAGGTTTTAAGAGAAGGGAAACTGTAATCAAAAGATGTTACACACAAAAATATTTGTTTTAATAAAAGAAAAATAATTGTTAAAAATTCAAATAACTATGCTCAGAAACTTTATAGGTTGTTTCTAGAATAAAAATACATTAGAGAGTTACTTACTTTTAATTTTATAAACATTAATTTAAAGTGAATTTTTGTAATACTAATAATATAATGACTCCTTATGTAATCAGAATTATGATTAATTCTGAATAAGATCATAAAACTAGTTCAGTCATTCACTTTCTTTCACATCTTTTCATCTGTATTTCTTCTCAGTATTTATGATGAATGCTTTTTTTTAAAGACAGAACCTTTCTAAAATTTAGATTCTAAATTCCATGTAGGGGAGATGATGTTTGTTATGAGTTTCTTTTATTTAAGATGCTTTGTTGAAAACCTTTTAATTCCTTTAGCTATGGATCTGTGTTAACCAAGAGCATCCATGCTAAATGTTATGCTTTCCTTCATGCTTGTTGTGCATGTGAGTATCCACTGCTCACAATAACCTTGCAATTTTTTTTATTATTCAATTTCTAAAGCTGGAAAATGGTGTCACTAAAAGCACAGCGACTTCCTTAAGTAATTTACAAGAAAAATGCTATAATCATAGAGCCCCAGTTTGTAAACCATATTCACTGCTGACAATCTACAAATTGTCAATTTCCAGAGTTAAACATTTGTTTTTTTAGGCCAATATTGCTGTGTTCAAAGCTACAAGTAGTAGCTGTGGACGATTTTAATAAATCTCTAAGAGGCAAACTTTTATGTCAGTTGAACTGAATATTTTTTATTCACCTATTCATTTTATGACTGCCACACATGCTCCCCACCTTATCCTTTCCTCCCAGTCCCTCTTCTTCATTGCCCCTCCCAGCCCACCCCAAAGCTCCTCCTCCTCCACCTCCATCCAAGAAAGGGTAGGTCTCCTATGAGTATCAACCAAACATGGCATATCAAGTTACAGTAGGACAAAGCACCTTCCCATATATCAAGACTTGGCAGGATGACTCAGTATGAGAAAGAATGTCTCAAATGCCAGTACAAGTTTTAGAGACACCTTGTGTTTCCACTGTTAGGAGTACCACAAGAGGTCCAAGCTACATACCTGTAACATATATGCAGAGGGCCCAGATCATTCTCATTCAGGCTCCTTGGTAGTCGGTTCAGCCTCTGTGGGTCCCTTTGAGGCCAGGTTGTTTGATTCTGTGAGTTTTCTTGCAATGTCCTTGACCCCTCTACCTTCTACACTTCTACATGCCTTTCTCCTCCTCTTCCTCAGGATTCCCAAACTCTGCCTTCATCAGTTGCTAGATGTCAATGTCTTTGATGTCAGTTGGGTCAGGTATCAGTCTGGTCACAGGAGACAGCCAGTTCAGGCTACTTATCCACTATTACTTGGAGTCTAAGCTGTGATTTTTCCCATAGCCCCCTGGGAGATTCCCCTTCCCTAGGTTTCTTCCTGACCCCAGAATATCCTCCCCTCAAATGCGGTCCCCTCAGCCCCCTATCCCTCTGTGCCCCATTCCAATCTGATGGCTAAAATTCCCATCTCCTCTTGCCTTCAGTTCATTCACAAAATCTCTTCTATTTCCCCTTCCCTGGGAGATGTGGGTGCTCCCCTCCTGCCATGAACTCTTCTTATTACCTTGCCTCTCTCTGGGTCTGTGGATTGTAGCATAGTTATTCTTTATTTCGGAGCTAATATCCACTTATGAATGAGTACATACCATTTTGTCTTTAGCAGTCTGGGTTGCCACACTCAGGATAATTTTTTTTTCTAGCTCCATTTATTTGCCTTCAAATTTCCTGGTGTTTTTGTTTTAAATAGCTGGGTAATAGTACACTGTGTAAAAGCGTTGCATTTTTCTTATCCAGTCCTCGGTAGAGGGACATCTAGGTTCTGGTTATTACAATTAAAGCTGCTATGAACATAGTGGAGCAAGTGTTTATGTTTTATAGTTAGTATGTTGCATGTGTGGGTAATGTATACTGTATTTCTTAACTTCTCTTGTACTGTCCTTGTCATGAGGAATAAAACCAGTGGAACACATGAAGTAATGACAATAGAATCTGTTTCATTCATGAAACATAGAAAAGTTACTGTGTTTTATTAATGTCTTTCTCCATACTCGTGAAATCTGATGTTGGTATGATTGACTCTCTTGAATGCAAGCTGAGAAACCATTGGGGATTGTGTATACTGATTTACAATATATAGACATGGAATTTATTGTCTAGAAATAAATTAGGTTTTTTTATTGATATAGTAAAAGGTTATCACTGTGTAACTATTGCTGGCCTTGAACTCACACAGCTTCTATCTGCCTCTGCCTCCTGAGTAGTAGGGTTAAAGTTATATGTGTTATTCTTTTTTAAAGATATAGGGGTAGGGGAATGCCGGTCACACAAAGAGCCACAGCAGATCACCCGAGTCCTTGGCGGGGTAGTGGTTGGTGAACCAAAGCTTGGGATGGGGGCAAAGCGGGTGGGAGACCATGGAGTTGAGACAGCTGGACAGAGAGAGTTTGGGTATAGAGTTTATTTAGTGGGTTATGAAAGGGAAAGGGAGAACGAACGGGACAAGGGGGAAGTAGAGAGGGAGGGAGGGAGAGGGGGAAGAGGGGGAAAACGAGAGAGACAGCAGCCACCTCTTGGAAGAGGGACAGAAAGAGAGACAAAGAACAGGCAAGGAGGTGGTTCCCCTTGTCTTAGTGGAAGATGGGGGTGAGCGGGAAGGGCAGGAGGGGGTTGGGAGTGGGCGGGGCTTTCTCTTAGTGGACAGGATACTACACTTGGCAATGAATTAGCTTTTGCAGAGAACGTAGAAGTCTACCTCCACTGCTGCATGGGCTAGGAAAAATCCATTTAATTTTATACTTCTATAGAATACTAAGTGAGGTAAAGATTACATTCTTCATAATAATATACACAGAGCACTGCTGGCCACACTACAGTTTATGAAAGTTTCTTCCTTAGTGAGTAAGAAGCCTTCTCTTCTTCTTCTGAAGAGAAGGCTCAGGTATATATGATTTGCAAAGTACTGAAATTGAAATATTGACCTATACCTAGTTATAAAGCACTGCTTTGAATATCTCATCTCCTACAAACTATGCCTGTCTTTTAAAACAGTATAACTTTTTTGCCTTTTTACGTATAACACAAAGAGATATTAGTTCACCTTTAAGCAAAATTCTTCTGATTTTTGGAGTGTGTTTTGAGTATTAACCAATTTGAACAGGTGTAAATGATAGCCAGGCTTTATCTCTACTATTCTTCCATTGTCACCTAGAGGCAATAAGTCTACATGACAATATGTGGAATTTATTAGCAGTTATCCTCTTTTATAAGATGTAGTTCCTGCCTATATAATTGGTGCTTCCAATTAGAGACTAGAAAAATAGATAAATGAGAAGAGTGACGATTACAAAGTGAATGATTTCTATTTAATATTTTCTAAATATTTCTTTAAACTATAAAGGGCCAAATCTAAATGTAGTTATTTGACTCTAAACAATTAAACTATTTGCATACCTTTTTGGAATATTTGAATTGTGTATTAAATTCAGATTATCTACATGTTAATAATATAAATGATTATTAGCCAATACATCAGTTAGACATAGGAGAGGACAGACATTGAACCAACCTCACACTCTAGTCTGGTTTCTTTTTGAAGAGTGTGCATACATTTCAAACAAATCCAAAAATTATATCTCAACAACTTATGCTCTTAGCAAGAGAAAAATGATGACATGCAAACTAAAGGAGAGAGAATTCTTCTCTTGGCAAATTTATATATGATTATTTTTTGGAACTAGCCCAAAGACAGAATGACAGGATCGATTATTTATTCTTATCATGTTTGTGCTCATTTCATACAAAGCAAATTATTTCAATAATTTCCATTTATGATCTTTTAAAAAGAGTTTTTTTGCTTTTTTTTTCCACTGTCTTACCCACCCTTGTCTTCCATTTTACATTTTACTCCCCCAGTTCCGCTGTCTGGCTGATGATCATCTCTGTGATATATGCTAGGGATTTTCACTTGAAGGACCATGTATCTTTAAATGTCTTCTTTTTATTCATTCTACTTCTCACACATGTAATTTCCCCTTTAATTTGACATCATTTAACGGCACATTACACGTCAATGATGTGATCTGTGAATATTTACAATGTTCATGTCATTTTTATTTTCTAATCCAATTTAAGTAGCTCTGCTTTTTATGACATCATGAATTCTTCAGTCTTTTTGGTCTTTTTGGGACTAATTATTCCATTAGTTTCTTTGAAGTAGCACTGTTTTGTCAGTCATTTCTTCCCTTTTGATCATAAGACCTTTGCTGTCCTCCTTTGCATGTTCAATAAGCCCTGGGCTGAGGCAGCCAAGCTGGGAAACCGTGGAGCCTGCATCTTTGATTCTGCTTAGCACAACTCTCCCAAGCCAGTTTGTAAGTAAATCTTCCTATCACAAGATATAACTTGTCACCTACCCCAAATGAATATGCATTAAAAAATACTGACTTTGTAACAATAAACGTTTTATACAGAGTACTACTATTTGCCAAGACAGCTGTTCAGAGAAAGCTATGGTAGCTAAAAATATCGGATAAAAATAGACTACATTGACTTGTCAAAATATCATGGCAGTTTATTGTTTAATGTTGATTTCATCATAATTATATAAAATCTCATACAATCAGCTTCTGAGAGAACACAGTCTTTCCTGCACTTTTTCATATCCATTTTTGTCTGTAAACTTAAAGAAGTTTATTGATGTGATTATTTTTAAACAGCATCAAGACAGAAGAATCAAGCCATGAGTCAAACATGACTTTGCCCTCAGCACCCATGTTTACTGGAAACTTTGGCATCTCCTCTGTAATGCAGGGCTCTGTTGTAACCCTCCAAGCTTCCTTCGGAATAACCAATAAAGTGCCAATAGGAGTAATTAATATGTTACAGGTGGTAGTCTCTGAGAACATCAACAGCTTAATTTCTGGTGTTTTATTTTTTTTTCAAAAGTAGCAGGATCGTTAAGTACATCTCAAAGAAAGTAATGCCAAAATATTTACAGCTAAGCTATAGCATAAATAATATATGTAAAAAGTACATTTGTGACTGGAGAGATGACTCAGCATTAAACACCCTAACTTACTTTCCAGCATCCATTTTTTTTTGTTGTTTTTTCTTTTTTTGGATTCATAATGCTTTATTAACCTTGGATTTTATTTTTTATTTTTTTATTTTTTAAATTTATTTATTTATTTATTAAAAATTTCCACCTTTTCCCTGCCTCCCTTTTCCCTTCCCCTTCCCACCTCCCCCTCTCATTTTGGGGAGATTATCGATCCCTCCAACTACAGTTCAAACCCTTTTCTGGCCTCCTGTCACTTTCACACATGTGACCCACTTTCACACAGACACATATAGGCATAAAAATATATAAAAGAACCTTTAAAAAAATCAGGCTCACATTAATAGTTTAAGATTTCAGGCTGGGTGACACTGAGTAAGAATGACTCAAGAGTTCCTACTTTTTTGATTCTGACCTCCTTAAATAAGTCATTAACTTTCCCTGAGACAAAATTGCTTTACCACTCCAAAGATCTTCCTTATTGTAATGATAAACTCTTCAAGTGAACATGCCCTGTAAACTGCAAAGTCATATCTGAATGGTGAACATTACTATTTATGTTAGACTAAAAGTCCTAAATCATCTATTCCTTCTTCCCTTTCCTTCTCCTGGGCTGTCCGTCACTGTCCTGACTCTCTGATGATGAAGTTAGGAAGGCGTGGCACATTGATCATCTCTTGAGCTGGGGAGAAAGTTAATGAAAATATCAAGGCAGATAACCATCACAAATACAAAATATTGAGAATTCTTGAAATGTGGAGATGGGGCTTAGGACACTTACTATGGAGTCCACAAAATAGGATTCTTGGCAGAAAAGAAATATCAATGAAATTCTCCTGTATGTATAAGAACGCCTTTGGGCGAAGTTTAAGTCACAGTGGAACATGGCAGCTCTTTTAAATCATCATTCCATACATCATACATAACTGTTATAGTCTGATCTCCATATCTGTGGGCTCCATATCAGTAGAACCAACTCAGTAGTAAAGTTAATTGGAAAAAAATGAGTGAATGCTGAAAGCATATTGTTTTTGCAATTACTCTCTGAAGAAAACAGTATAACAACTGTTGCATTTACATTGCAATTGGGAGGCATTTAAAAATATATTGGAGAATGTATATACCTTAATGTAAATTTTGTAATTTTAAAAGCTTTCGGACTTAGGTATTGGCCAGGTATTCTGAATCAATCCTCCACAGATATTGGAGAAATACTGTGTTTGCAAAAATAACTAAATAAATCCTTTACTATAAAGCCTACAGTCGTGAATTTGACTATAAGCTCCACAATATACTGCCTAGCTGGTCAAACGCTAACCAAGTCTATTCCTCTAACCCTCAGTTGTCTAATTTGTAAAACTGAGGATACTGGTGGTACAATACTTCTGAGACTTTTGACATGCTGCTTGTAATTTAAAGTAGTAAAAAGTGTTAATTGACCTTAGATCTGTTCGGAATTAGAGCGGGGAATAGCCACATCCATCTGTCTATGTCATCATTTAAGAGAGGTTAGCAGGGGCTATGGTGGTGTTCTTTGAGTTTCTGAAACCATGTGACATGCTTGGCCTTATCAAATATTTTCAACTTAGAGAGTGAGCGAATTGTGTGAGGATATTGGAACAGTCTTTACAGGACTCTTATTAACTTTTGTGATATTCATGTTATATTGCGTTATTCTTTGATTTTTTTTCACAGACACCTGTGTTCTGAGTTCTATCTGACTATGATGCAAGATATCTACTTTTGTAGTTTGTAAATATGGTACTTGCATATAAGACTTCAAAACTAAGAACCAGTTTGTCAGGTTAGTTTTTTTTTTCTATTTTAAATTACATTAGCTCAAGGAATTTGTTTTAGAGGTCATATTTAATTTCATAAATATGTATGTAGAGGTTGTATTGGGAGAAAATAAATAACTATCAAATAAATTTCTGTAGGGTGATTCAATGTGTTAATTCATGATCTTTGCTTAAAGCATTGAGGAAAGTTTGAGATTGAGAAAGAGGTGTTCTACAAGGCTACTATTTGCTGACCTCATGTATCTTGATTTTCTTTTGAGGACAAGAAAGTACATAAAACATTTAAATATTTAGACTTTTAGAAATAAAATGTGCTGTTTTCCCTTACCAGTGTTCAGGGTCAACTTGCCAAGTGAAAAAAGTCAACAGTTCTTAGGAAGGTGGCTAAAGCAGCTCGGTCTGAATTCCAGAATCGCTGTTTTATAGCTTTGACTTTGGGTCATTTCCTGAGCCAAGTATTGTCTGTTTAAGTATTGTCTGTTTTAGGTGAGATTGTCTACATGACTCACAGCCCTTTGTTGTGAGGACTAAGAAGGTGATCACAAGTGGAGCGATGTTCTGCGTTTATGAATTCAAAGGGGTGAGGTATAATGAAAGGTAACTAGGCTTTAGAGACAGTGCCTGTAAAATATTATGCAGTGTATGTTTGGAAACGCTTGTCCTCCTGGGTATTTTTTTCTAGGAATAATTGTGAAAGTGTTTGTTGTTCAAAACACAGTAACATTCATGTTGACTAGAAATATCTTGTGATTTTGATTAAACAAGCAGTTTGATGGGGACTCTCAATTTTCTAGGTGCATTTATTAAGATGGTTGGAAATACCACATCCGTTTCTTTATTGGTGACTTGATACTTATAAATTTTTGTTGGTTGTTTGTCATGTGCCTCCTTGGTGATGTGTCTTATTTTTTTAGTGCTCTCCTTTGCAGTGTGTAATTTAATCAATGTTTTAACTGTGAGTCAAAAGTACATATTTTATGAATTCTCCTTAAAGGTTTACGATTTTATCTTTTACTACTAATATACAAAATGACCGTTTTATGTGACTAATGATTGTGTCTCGATAGCCCAATACAATTACTAATAGAGAACTACATGGCCTGAAATGAGCTCTAATAGAATTATTTCTATTTCTGAGTTGCAGCTAATTCAATCCACAGTGTTGATGTAGTCAGTTAAACATGGCAGATTTGCATAACTCCAGTCATAGGTATGCACCCAAAGAAGCTGACTGGCATCATGAATAATAATCATTTCAATTTGCTATTTATCTAGTGAAAAACTGAATTCTGAAAGCCTTATATGATTTTTCTCAGGTGATCAATATTAATGAAGAAGAAGAAATTTATACGAATTACTTAGGCTTATAGATAATTGAAACTAGTCTGCATGATATATAAAGAGGATTCCAAAGTTTGTCTTTAAGATTTATTGTTTTTCCAAAATGAATTCATTGAATAAATTTTAAAAAATATGAACAATATATGTTATATTTTTCTTTATTGAAATGTACAGTATATTATTTATAGTTTGGCAAGTTGGTAGCAAATATAAATAAAAAATGCTGAAAGTGATGTGAGATTTCCCTCTGTATGCTGTGATTACCATTAATGAATAAAGAAACTGCTTTGGGCCTATAGCAGAGCTCTAGGGGAACAGAGTTAGGTGGGGAAAACTGAACAGAATGCTGGGAGAAAGAAGGGCAGAGTCAGAGAGAAGCCATTGAGCCCCACTGGAGACCAGACACCAGAACTTTAATCAGTAAGCAACAGCCACATGGCGACACACAGATTAATAAAAATGGGTTAAATTAATAAGTAAGAGTTAACCAATAAGAAGCTAGAGTTAATGGGGCAAGCAATGATTTAATTAATACAGTTTCTGTGTAATTATTTTGGGGCTAAGCGGCCAAGAACAAGCAAACAGCCTCCCTACTACATGAAAGGGGTAAGAGGCAGTTTGCCTTGGTTTTGCTTAAAACCCTTGTTTGTACTCCAATTTTAGTAGCCATCTACTTAGTTCTGTATTACTTTCTAACATCAGGAATTTAAAATATTAAGGTAGCTCTGCAAATGATGGTACTTTTGGAAATACTGTTATGATTATATTTTTGTTGAACAATGAAGTGACCAAATCTTAGTGGCTCACACAAACACAGGATGAGTCTTTAAAATCATGGACTGTACTTATGTAAATACAAAGTATCAATTTAGTAACTATAGTTCAAAGTACTTACAGATCCAGCTTACTTGGAGTATTTTTTTTTCTGCTCTTTGTCTTGGCTTCTGATAAATCTATGAGAGATACATTGGGTTCATGCACTTATCACAGTTACTCAGAGTTTCAACACACTACATATTAGAGTACATAAAATCACATCATCTGATGTAGCTTATGTAGTACCCTGAGAGTCCAGAGTTGAATGGAGTAAAGCTCCAACATGAGCATTATCCTGGGAAGGAAAAAAATTATAATATAAAAATAAAAAGTTATCTCTGATATAAAAAGTTACTGATTCTAATTTTCCTAATCTTGACCTCAAATATCTATTATTATTTATTATTTTTTGTAAAGGTTTGTGTAGACATTCTTAAGCCTGAGATCAAATAATTAAACATGTTGAAGCTATTTGAGTTTGGCAAGAATTCCTTGTTCTTATATATTTTCAATGATTTAAAGTTATATGTTTAGTCACGTAGCAAGTTTTTTTTGACTATTATTTGAAAAGTTTCAAGGAAAGTGCATCTTTTATGAATCCTAATTTAGTGATTTGTTTTTGACTAATGACAGATGAGCTGTAAATGTTTTACTTGGGTCCTTTCAGTCCAGCCAACATGATTGATGTTGCTCCTATCTGGTTTACCTTATGACAATGGCATGGATTTATGAAGTGGCAAGGACAATATAAACAAGATTCATTAAAATTTAGAGTACCAAGTACCCTTTAACTAAACTTTGAACTTATTGTCAAAGCAGTTGCTTCTCTTACATACTGTCTACTATAACTTTATACTTTGTGATAGTCATTGTTTTAGTTAAGCAGATAATCAGATATTTTAAGTCTATTTTTTAAAATAAATCACATATAAAAAACTCATACAGAGTTGCTATAGAGATGGGCTCAGGCCAAGTAAGATTTTGTTTTTTTTGGTCTTTGAGATAGTTTCTACTCTACAGGAACAGACTTGTTTGCAAATAAGCAACAATGGAAAGGAAATTTAATGCAACAGGCTGTTGGGTAAGAAAGCATAGTATGCATTCTAAATTGGGATTTATGATATTTTGCTATAATACATTAACATAGTTTGAAGTGTGTTGTACAAAATTCTACCACAATGTAATGGGGGAACCTACTTCTTTTAAAGAAAGAAGAGAGCAAAACATTAGTTTTATAAAAATTCATTTTTAATATAAAATAAATTTGAGAAAAGGATCTAACCTCAAATATTTTAAATTTATTCTTGTTTATTCTTCTTTCCTTTCTTGCAAATGGTATCATACGACAATCAAATGGTTAAGACCAGTGGGTATTCAAACTCTGGGTTCAACCCTAAGTACCACAACAAAGAAAAAAGCATCCAAAAAGCAAAACTCAAAACCATTGAATTTAATACATCATGAAGATATCATAAACCTTATACATTTAGCTTTGATTTACTTATGTCTTAAAACTGATTCAATGGGAATGCACTATTTTCTAGGCACAATAATTTTTTGGAGATCAGATAGAATCAGGAAGATGTGAGTTCTTGATGGTACCAGAACTCCTTAGGCTTGGAGAGAACAGAACTGATTGAAGTGGAGGCAAGGGATGTCAAAATGTGCATATTTTGACCTCCTTTCTGCCAAGTTGTCGCAGAAGATGATAACTAAGTAGTTAGCCAATGAATTTCTTCTTATAACTGAACAACAAAAAGAAAGGATAGAAAAGAGATGGGATAAAGTTTAGACTCTATGTCCCCAAAACTATTAAACCATCATTGAGAACATTCCTTTGAGTCTATCTAGTCATAGGATTTTCCTCATAATTCCTATTTTATGATGTGGGACATAGTCTATATCTGCATCTGTCAGAATAACAAAAAAATGGTCTCACTCATAAGTTGTCGATTTTAAAGGGATGGCAATTAATCTTTTCATAATTTTAAGAATAAATATGCTTAATGCATTTTGGTAAATGCTCTATGTGTATATATGTATATCTATCCATGCATAGCTATTTCAAAATTAATTTCTATTAATTAATTATTTCTCAAATTTAACCTGCGCAAGTGACATGAACATTCTTGGGACTTTTCCTCTGCGTAGGGAAATACTAAGCATCAGCAAGCTCTTTGTTTGAGTAAATATAAGCTGCTGTGTTGTGGGATTGGATGATGGAAATAAAATCTAAAGAATGTATATATAGCTTTCTACCTAAAATTGGTCTTGAAAACAGATGGTAATTAAGTGTGGAAGATAACTCAGTTAAAGTTATGTGACTACACTATTAGAGTTAAAAGGTAACCGATTTTCCAAGTGATGACAGATAAATTGCCTTTTAGCCTTTAACAGGTTTGAAAAAAAAAAAGAAAAACTCAAAATGAAAGTTATCAATGACAACAGGACAGGCATTTTAGAAGGGCCACCTAGTGTGCTTTTATTCTTTTATTCTTAGAGACAATGTGCCCACCCTACACTCTAAATACATATATCACCCTCCCTTGAGTTCCTTTGTCCCCAACCATCTGTATGGTTTGTGCTACCTTGCCCTTTTGCTGGGCCTTTCTGCTATAAGGCACCTGTATCCTAAATTGTACCTTAACACATAAACCATAGCCTTCAATGATGAAGTAATTATGTTTTACTAGAAATATCCAGTGCAATATGATGCGATCTTCAAATGCATATGCAAATCACCTGCAAATTATATGCTAATACACACGTGGTCCGCCTAACTATTACATATAACTTAATGCAGCCCTTGGGAAAATCTTATTGGAGATCATTGGTCTAATGAAAATTGCTGCTACACACTAATTATCTTGACATGTGTGCTGTTGTATTGCCCCTTAGTGGTGATGGAAACGACACAGGTTAGCTGAAGAAAGGTGATGGACTGACAGGACAAAGTCTATGATCACAGGGATAAACAGCAAAATACCTATATCCTCTCAGATCCAACTTTTCTGACTTTGTTTCTCCATTGACACTCAATAGTGGATGACTAGGGGGCAGGTGTTCAGGGGACTTAGAGATTAAAGCTGTAAACTGTCATTTGGCTTTCTTTTGTGTATACTTTCATAAATATCTGTATTTTACCAGTTGGCTAAGCCATTGAAAAGATAGTCTGTACAAATACCTTACTGATTAAAAAAAAAAAAACAGCACACTTGCTGGCTTTCCAAGGTAAGCCATGTTATAGAATGATTTGAATGATTTACTACTTTTCTTTGAAATAAAACAAAACACAGCTCTACTGTGTTCAGCTGTATAACCTTGGGCATGTCTCTAAATACCTCTCAATCTTCAGTTATTTCCCAGTATAGTATTTTGCAGAGCCTAGAATAAGAGACAGGTACTGTGAACCTAATATATCTCAAATAAGTGATTTTTGTTTAAAAAAAGTATTTTATTTGTATCTAAATATCTGCTTAATTTTAAAAAAAAGTTTTAATTTGTGATACTTAGATTTTTGAATTAAATATAGTCAATATATGGCAATGTGTCAATTCTCAATACTAAAATATGACAAAGTTGAACTTGACTATGATATAGAATATTAAACATATTTTGTGATTGTTTTTTAAGAATCTTAATACCATCATTTGAGACTCACTTGTAGGAGATGGAGTGACTGAATTGTGGGGGGAAGAGTGAAAGAATTATCTTAATTATTCATTAACCTAATTAGCTTAATTAATTTAAGCAGTTCCCCTGCTTGAAAGAAGTACTTTCCTGAACTTGTTCAGAAATCTCATCTACCTTCATTAAAGCCAAGATAGATACAAATGTTCAGGGTGCACTTGCTACAAAGTTCAGGAATCAAAATATTTCTCAGCAGTTTGGTCAGGAAATAGCTGAGAGTAGACTCTTTGAATTACTTGGATTTATCTTTTATGTCCACCCTTTTGATATTGTTCAAAGAAGCTATTTTAGTCATTTCTAAGATGATTTTTAATTGGAAAAAAAAGCTCACATCTCACAATCCCAGAGAACCTAGACAAAAATGAGAACCCTAAGAGAGACATTCATGGATCTAATCTACATGGGAAATAAAAAAAAACAAAACAAACAAACAAACAAACAAAAAACCAAGATCTCCTGAGTAAATTGGAAGCATGGGTACCTTGGGAGAGAGCTGAAGGTGAAGGAGAAGGCAGGGAGGGGAGCAGAGAAAAATAGAGCTCAATAAAAATCAATAAAAAGGAAAACTTCTAAAACTTCTATTAGTTAGGTATGGATAGGGGAGGGGATTTTCTACTGAGTAGGTCATGTTGCGTTATAGTAATGCTCTTAATAACTTTGGATGCCTGCTTCATGTTAGACAGAAATTTCCTTTAATGTTCCTTTGGTCATAGATACTTAGAAACAAAATGGAAAAGAGGATTTCAAGGGATATTGAATTCATTGTGTATACTTAAACACACTGGAAATAAGCCCATTTTGGGTTTGATACCCAACATTTGCTGTTTATGGGAGGTGTGCTTGTTCTTATTAGAATTTGTGCTTGTGACCTTCCTCTTCAGCACTGAATATTGATTACACAGACATTGTAAAGAGATGAGCTCATCTAGCCCCCCCCCCAATACGGCAACAATGACAGGTGACAGAATGCTTAGGCTTTAATCTTTTCTTGGATTCCCCTGTTTGATGTCTTACAGTTAAAAATAAACTTGGTTCATGATGGACACCAAAATATGTCACATTTTCCTCCAGCACATGATTTGATTAACAAAAACTAAGACTATGATCAGTTCATAATGGCCTTAACTATTAGTCAATAGATTGATTTATCCTTTGTAGTTCCTGTGTTATGCAAGAAGGAAGGAGAATGTTGTAAAATGATTTGAAGGTTCAAATGTATCCGATCACAGTTTTCTACTATAGTAAAATCTGTGAGGCCAGCAGATTGAATACCTTTAGCTTCCAGAAATGCTTAACTCTCTGAGAGGCATGCAATTGACTGTACCTGTGGTACACAGCTATGTCTAACCAGTCGGCTGTGAAGCTGGTGAGTCAAATGCCATTCATTTGCCTCCCCTGAGATTTGGGGGTAACCAGAATGGGGAGCAGGCATAAGACAAAGATATACAACCATGCTGACCGCAGAAGCTCATGGGTAACAGCTTAATTATCTATGTTCAGCTATCACTCAAGAACAGACCTGTACAATTTAGGTATATTATAAATTACACTAGAAATAGCACAAGGCTAAAGACAGTGCCACTAGAATTAGAAACTACATTAAGTCTGTTTAATATATTTTTAAATTATATTCCTGATAGCTTAAATATGTGTGCTGATAAATCGGTCAACCACCTGCATTTCAATGCCACCTGATGCGTTTATTTTGGAACACTAACAGATTGGTGTAATCTGAGATCAAGTTTGAGCATTCTTCCACAAATGTTTCCTAAATGGATCATTATGTCTGATCAGCAAGCGCTGTCATAAGGCAACAGCTACTATGAGAATCACCATAGCAAGGTATTATTCTTCTCTTTGTCAAGTCAAATTTAGACTAGTGGATAAATTAAACGTAGAATTTTGTACTGGAGTTTTCATTTTTCTATGGAATTTCAACATTAGACTAGTGTCTTGTTAAAAAACATTGATTCAGTGAAACATTTGCATAACACTATGTGAGGAAGGTTAGGTGAATATGCACCATGTCTTCTAAACCAAGTGGGAAAACACAAGCTGAATGCTCTTATTCCCATGTAGTTTCTTAGATCCTATATATTTTGGTCTCCTGAAATTATAGCAAAACTTAGACTAATTTGTTGCCCCATAAGCAGTCTAGCCTTTGAACAATCTGATGACTGCTCTAGATCTTTTCTTTCTTTTTTTTCAAAGAAAGGGAAAAACGCACAGAGAAAGTATCTGCATTTTATCAAGACAACCAATTGAGAATATTCTATTTTTGTTGTTGTTGTTGTTGTTCAGAGGTCCTTGGCAAAGAAGAGATCAAATTGTTCATTATAACTCTCCTTAGACATATAACGGTACTGTAAATGTTAAGAATTAAGAAACCACATGAAAAGGAGCCCAGATTCTAATATCACTCTTTTGAGCGGGGCATAGTCCGTATTTAGCATGCTGTTCTTTATGAAAGTGTGAGCCAGTTCAATCAAATGAAATAAAGAATCCCATTTTTAATTGGGTTAATTAGAGTTTTAGTGCCTAGTTTCTTGAGTTCTTTGTATATTTTGAAGATCAGACCTTTGTCTGATGAGGGGTTGGTGAAGATCTTCTCCCAGTCAGAAGGCAGCCTTTTTGTCCTACTGACAGTGTCCTTTGCTTTACAGAAGCTTCCCAGTTTCAGTAGATCCCATTTATTCATTGTTTCTCTTATTGTCTGTGCTGCTGGGGTCCTACTTAGGAAGAGGCCTCCTGTGCCTAAATCTTGTAGACTACTTCCCACTTTCTCTTCTATCAGGTTCAAAGTGGACGGATTAATGTTGATGTCTTTAATCCATTTGGACTTGATTTTTGTGCATGGTGATAGATATGGATCTACTTTCATTTTTTTACAGGATGACATCCAGTTATGCCAGGACCATTTGTTAAAGATGCTTTCCTTCTTCCATTGTATACCTTTAGCTCCCTTGTCGAAAATTAGGTGTTCATAAGTTTGTGGGTTAATATCTGGGTCTTCTATTCGATTCCATAGGTCGACTTCTCTGTTCTTACGCCAATACCAAGCTGTTTTCAATACTGTAGCTCTATAATAGAGTTTGAAGTCAGGGATGGTAATGCCTCCAGAAGTTCTTTTATTGTATAAGATTGTTTTGGCTATCCTGGGTTTTTTGTTTTGCCATATAAACTTGATTATTGTTCTCTCAAGGTCTGTGAAGAAGTTTGATGGGATTTTGATGGGGATTGCATTGAATCTATAGATTGCTTTTGATAGAATTGCCATTTTTACTATGTTGATTCTCCCAATCCAAGAGCAGGGAAGGTCTTTCCATTTTCTGGTATCCTCCTCAATTTCTTTCTTCAAAGACTTAAAGTTTTTGTCAAATAGGTCTTTTACTTCCTTGGTTAGAGTAACCCCAAGATATTTTATGCTATTTGTGGCTATCATGAAAGGCGATGCTTCTCTGATTTCCCTCTCTGCTTCTTTATCCTTTGTGTATAGGAGGGCCACTGACTTTTTGGAGTTGATCTTGTATCCTGCCACGTTACTAAAGGTGTTTATCAGCTGTAGGAGTTCTTTGGTAGAGTTTTTGGGGTCTCTTATGTACACTATCATATCGTCAGCAAATAACGAAAGTTTAACTTCATCCTTTCCAATTCGAATCCCCGTGATCCCCTTATGTTGTCTTATTGCTATTGCTAGAACTTCAAGCACTATATTGAAGAGGTATGGAGAGAGTGGACAGCCTTGTCGCGTTCCTGATTTTAGTGGAAAGGCTTTGAGTTTCTCTCCATTCAGTTTGATGTTAGCTGTCGGCTTGGTGTATATTGCTTTTATTATATTTAGGTATGATCCTTGTATCCCCAGTCTCTCCAACACCTTTATCATAAATGGATGTTGAATTTTGTCAAATGCTTTTTCAGCATCTAGTGAGATGATCATATGGTTTTTTTCTTTCAGTTTATTTATATGATGGATTACATTGATAGATTTGCGTATGTTGAACCAGCCCTGCATCTCTGGAATGAAGCCAACTTGATCATAATGGATAATTTTTCTAATGTGCTCTTGGATTCGGTTTGCCAGTATTTTATTGAGAATTTTCGCGTCGATGTTCATGAGTGAGATTGGCCTGTAATTCTCTTTCTTGGTTGTGTCTTTGTGTGGTTTTGGTATTAGGGTAACTGTAGCTTCATAAAAGGAGTTAGGCAGTGACTCTTCTGTTTCTATATTGTGGAATACGTTAAGGAGTATAGGTATTAGCTCTTCCTGGAAGTTCTGGTAGAATTCATCTGTTGTGAATTCTCTGTTAAGTTCAGTACCCCATTTTTTAATTGGGTTAATTAGAGTTTTAGTGTCTAGTTTCTTGAGTTCTTTGTATATTTTGGAGATCAGACCTTTATCTGGCCTTGTTAAACTCAGTGGGTGATAGCATCCCTCGCAGTACTGATTTCGTTTTTCATGTTCTTCCTCCTTCTGCCCCTCATTTGGACCTCGGGGGGCTCAGTACGGTGCTCCGATGTGGGTCTCCGACTGTATCGCCGTCCTTCGCCAGATGAAGGATCTATGGTGATAAGCAAAATATACATCAGTATGGTCATGGGCCACGGCCGATTCAGTCACCCACTCGTCTGTCCAGAGAGCAATCTGGGGGATCTCTCCTTGGACCTGGGATCCCATCTTAACAGAGAATTCACAACAGATGAACTTCGAATTGCCAGAAGACACTTAAGGTCATGCTCAACCTCCTTAGCGATCAGGGAAATGCAAATCAAAACCACTTTGAGATACCATCTTACACCTGTCAGAATAGCTAAAGTCAAAAACACCAACGATAGCCTATGCTGGAGAGGATGTGGGGTGAGGGGAACACTCATCCATTGTTGGTGGGAATGCAAACTCGTGCAGCCACTGTGGAAATCAGTGTGGCGGTTTCTCAGGAAACTGGGAGTCAACCTCCCTCAGGACCCAGCAATACCACTCTTGGGAATATACCCTAAGGATTCCCTAACATACTACAAAAGCATTTGTTCTACTATGTTCATAGCAGCACTATTTGTAATAGCCAGAACCTGGAAACAGCCTAGGTGCCCCTCAATAGAAGAATGGTTAAAAAAGGTGTGGAACATATACACATTAGAGTTTTACTCGGCGGTAAAAAACAATGACATCTTGAATTTTGCATGCAAATGGATGGAAATAGAAAACGCTTTACTGAGTGAGGTAAGCCAGACCCAAAAACAGGAACACGGTATGTATTCACTCATAAGTGGATTCTAACCATAATTCAAGGTCTTTGAGCCTATTATTCGTGATCCTAGAGAAGCTAAATAAGAAGATGAACCTGATGAAGATTATTTAGCTATCCACCAGGAGGTAGGAAATAGACAAGAGTCCCAGGTAACCTCGGGTGCATGGGGGGGTGGGAGGGTCGATGGAAGGGGAGAGGGTTAGAGAGAAGGGAGTAGGGGAGGAACGGGGAAAGCTTGGTGGCCGGAGATGGGGGGGGGGGAGGGAGGTAGGATGAATATGGGATCAGGGAACAATATATTTCAACTAAGGGAGCCATTTTAGGGTTTACAGGAGACTTGATTATATATGGGATCCCAGGTCCAAGGAGAAATCCCCCAGATTGCTCTCTGGACAGAGGAGAGGGTGCCTGAATCGGCCGTGGCCCATGACCATACTGATGTATATTTTGCTTATCACCATAGATCCTTCGTCTTGCGAAGGACGGCTATGCAGTCGGAGGCCCACATTGGAGCACCGGACTGAGCCCCCCGAGGTCCGGAGGGGGAGCGGAAGGAGGAGGAACATGAAAGACGAAATCAGTACTGCGAGGGATGCTATCACCCACTGATATAAGGGAAGGGATCTGATGAGAGTTTACCAGGGCCAGTCGGACTGGGACTGAACGAGGACGTTATCTAGCCAGATTCTCGGAATTTGGCCGGATTCTCTGACTGTGGCTGGCCCGGGGTCTTTCTGAAAAGCCATTGACTATGACACTGGGACCTGTTTCCTCTGCATATGCTGGATTTTGGGGATCCAGTCTGTTTGGACGCTCGCCTTCCTGGACCTGGAGGGAGGGGGAGGGAGCTGGAACTTCCCACAGGGCAGGAAACCCTGACTGCCCTGGGGGACGGAGGGGAAGGAGGGGGGGAGTGGGGGAAGTGGGAGGGTGTTGGGAGGGGGGGCGTAAATGGAAACTTTTATAATTTAATAAAATTTACAATAAAAAAAAGAAATAAAGAATCCTATCTAAAGAAATCCAGATGCTTATGTATGGTGTCAGTGAGCCACAAATTTAGGTGAGTATGATACAGATAGGAACTGAGGAACTCGTGAGCATAAGAAGTGGGACTAATGCAAAGATGTGAGAATGAATGTGATTGATTAACTGAACTAATAGCATAGCTTTATATCTCTAAAATGTAAAAATTAAACCTGACAATCTTTTTTTTTTCCAGACAGGGTTTCTCTGTGTTGTTTTGGAACCTGTCCTGGAACTAGCTCTTGTAGATCTAACTGGCCTCAAACTCACAGAAATTCACCTGCCTCTGCTTCCTGAGTGCTGGGATTAAAGGCATATGCCACCACTGCCTGGTTCAGTCTTTCAGTTTAAAATTCCTCATACTGAGCACAGTATTGTGGAGGAGAGAACACAAGTTTGGAGGCCTCAGGAACCAGAGTTAGTCTCCAAATGGTGCCACTTATTAGGCGTGAAACTTGTTCAGCCTACCAAGCTGACTTCACATGAGAGCAGGTCCGAATCTTGTGACTTTCCAGGCAACACAGTCTGGACTCCTTCAGAGGAAAAAAGAAGAGGAAGTTAGATGTCATTTCGAAGCTGAGCAGAAAATAATGGGAAGGTAGAGTGGGTTCTAAGGTCAAGGGGGTGAATATGTTCATATTACAGTGTGTGAAATATTCAAAGAATTAATGAAATTATTATAAAAGGACTTGCACATGTCCTCCTTTCATTACATTAAATGATCAAATCGACAAAACAGCTGATATCAAAAATAAAGGGTCAAAAACTGAGGCTCTTAGTAGGTATTTAAAAGAAGGTTTCTTTATAACTGCTTCTTTCCATGATAATATTGAGATCATGTTGTCAGATGTGATGCTGTGATCCGAAAAGTAGAGACACGTTTACCGTAGGTGACTCTTGTGAAACCACAGCCTATGCCTGCTCAATAGCAGAGTGAAGTGGCTTTCAGTTCTGACAATGCAAATGCACTCTCCAGAAGCATCTTCTCTTGCCTAACAGGCCAGTGAGTCTCCCAAAATGCTGGAGGACACGGGTCCAATTGCTCTACCCTGGGAAACTTGTAGATATTGTTCATCGTGGTCTACCATCAATGACACTCTCAGAAAGTAATTCACAGGTGGCTGCTTCTATCAAGAGGCCTTGCTGGGGTACTTTGGAATCATATGTAGGGCAAATAGTATTTTAATTCATATTTACCTAGAAAAAGTAAAATAGCAGAATCACGTCTTCTAGACAATTTTGACTTTTTTCCATTTCTCACAGAAAAAAAAAACCTAGCTCTTGATGATTTTCCTTAAGAGCATGCAGTTACAGTTGCTGTGTTTCAGGTTTGCAGGAGAGATGAAAATAGAAGACATGATTCTGGGACCAGAAGAATTACTGGGAAGGAAGTCAACCTTGAACATCACTGAAGAGCAAGAAAATGAAGCATATGAAGCCTGAATTTGACAGGTGATGGGACAGACCTGAAATGTTGAAGGGCTGTGTAATAAAATGAGTGAAATAGGTTGACTCGATCAAGGGGCATTATGGGAAATTATGTCATTACTGTACAGTTTGTTTCTGTGATGAATGAAGAACTCTATTTCCTTGACTCACGATTAAGATCTCTTCTATTCATAATTTCTCCCAAATCTACTTTGGAACAAAAAAGAGATTCATTTGTACAGTATTATTGTATTTGTCTCCTGGTCCAAATTGTATATGTCATTTTGTGCTACTCAAGATAAATATTGTGGTGGTGTGTTCTTATTTCCTGTCCCTGCTTTGAAAGAAAAACAATGGAAGATAACAGGCAGCTTTGAAACCAGTAGAAGTAGCTAGGAGATGTAAGAAATAAGATAACAAAAATTACTTAGAATTTCACCTGTAATAAATATATACAGGAAAACAAATACTTCAACTGGGATTTTATTCTTACGATTCAGGAGAAATGACAATTCGTTTATCTTTCTAGATATTCAATAATTCTGGTAGAGGTTTGCCACTGTGTCTTGTCTTATTCATGTTTTACTAACTTCCAGGAGGAGAAGTCATCTTTTAACATCCCAAGACCTTCCTGCCGCCGAGTGGATGCAGAAAAACCACGGAGGCAGAGCAAGCTCCGCTAGAGATGCATGAGTGTCAGGAATTTACCTGTACCTCAGTTTACCCTCTGTCCTGTCAGACAAAATCCTGACTACTAATTTGAGGGCTGTGATATGCACTATCTGAAGGGTTTACGCGTTAACATTTCATGACTGATCAACACTTCGGTTGTTTGCAGGTAGTTTGTCTGCTTAATTTAGTTGTTTAAAAATAAATGATCATTCAAATCCAGCTGATTTTTACACACAATTTTACAGCATTATAAGGGGAAATGCTTTTGGTATTGGGGAAAGCACTCTAAACAATAATGAAATCTACTAATAATGTAGTCACACCCAAATCACTCCGTCTTCAAAACCTTTGCTACATTCATCATGGGTCCTGATACAGGAGAGAAGGAGAACCTGGACAGGGTGGCAGGCAGTCATAGAGGAATCTACTCGTGAGAGTCAGGCCCTGGCTTGAACTCAGGTTATCACTCTTGGTGTCAAGCACTTAAACCAGCTGAGTTAGGTCATGTGCCCTCAACAAGCTTTTTACAAAAGCATGCAAAGAGAAAAATCATTTCAAAAACGGTAAATTTTTGATAAATAAAAAATAACTTTCCACTTGTATAATCCCTTCTTCGTGGAGGGTAACATGATGGTGACACTGGAATCAGATACTGGGTTTAAGGTTTTCATCTCTGTCCCATACTTAGCTAGTGGTTTACTCATCTCTGCAGACACACGTATACTTTAGTTACAGAGAATTTATTGCTGTTCCTGGTTTATTCCATGCTATACTCATCTTTCCTGCCTTGACAAAATATATTTCCTCTGTCTGTATTGTTCTCTTATAATTCAACTTTTACTAGTTACAGCCTTAAATATAAACATGTGTATATCCAGCAAAAAGACATACATGCAGATCTATATTTGCATATATGTTTTTCAACTTTATCACACAATATTATCACCTCTATAGAAACCTTTGATGCTTAGTAGAAAGTAATCTCATCTGTTTTATCCTTTCAGCTCTATATATTTTCTGTCTAAACAAGATTTTTACATTTTGTATTTCTGTCTCTGCCGCACACCGCGCCCCCGTGTCTGCGCTCTGTGCGTTAGAATCCAGTTCGCGAGCATCGGGCAAGGGGCTGGAGGTTGAGAACACACACGAACACACATGCAGAGACAAACCGGCAAATGCAGAGA
This sequence comes from Myodes glareolus, assembly GCF_982192425.1. Taxonomy (NCBI): domain Eukaryota; kingdom Metazoa; phylum Chordata; class Mammalia; order Rodentia; family Cricetidae; genus Myodes; species Myodes glareolus. The sequence continues at coordinate 38,642,252 of NC_142046.1, read as the reverse complement.
CAGATCGGCAGAGACAGACCGACACACGGACCTCCAAACGCTGGTTCAGAAAAACCCCCTTTATTAACACCACGTAGGCTTAAATACACTGCAGTCAATGGCCAACAGGTGATAATGCCATCCTCTGATCCTCTAAACTAGGCGCAGTTTCTAGTAACTTTAATCAGAAGGTTCTAGGAGGAAAGAGCAGCTGAAGGCCAGAAGTCATTAGTCCCGACATCCAGCTGAAGGCCAGGACTCATTAATACCAACTTGTCTCTCTAAGAAAATGATCATTATGTGAGAATGAAGCACTTGCTGCTCTGAGGCCACCATGGCTAACACTGTACCAAGCCCCACATATGCAGAAGAAGCCAGTGAGTGCTGTGGAGTGGACACCTATAAGTGCAGTTTGCTCTTGGTCTGTTGCACACTCCAAATATCAGCACCACGGCTATGTAACTCCAGGTGCTGACACCCAGTAGGCCCGCAAGAGCTCGGTTAAAAAAGTAAGAAGAATGAGTAATTGGTATAGCAAGAAGAAGGCAAACATTCCATTTTCTAGACATCTCTTCACAGAATTAAACTTTTGAATAACGTCCTCCATATTAGATCTCCAGATCACAGCCAGAGCAGGGAGAATGGGCTATGTACCACTGGGAGTTGTGTGAATTCCAATTTCAGTGGAGGTCTTTGGAAACCTAGGGAGAAAAATCTATGAAGACTCTTGGAAACTATAGAGAGGAGATAAGAGTGAAAAAAAAATGGAAGTCTCTAAGTCTCTTCCTTTCTTTATTATTTTGGTCCCAGTTGAGGCCACTGAATGGCTGTTTTTCCCCCAGTTCTCAGAAAATATTTTTGAAGGTTTTTGTGCCTAACAGCTTAAACACAAAGACAGCACGCGCAAGTTTGAGAGAATGAAATCAGTGTTTAATTACTAAATATCCTACCTCTAAAATTAAAGAAAAAAGCTTAAATAATTCAGTTTGATTTGGTCTCATTAGTCTGATTTCCTAGTATTTAGCCTTAATTATGTGATACAGAAGCCCTAATTATGTGGCACATATACAGCACACTCTCTAAAGTTAAAGATCAGAACGGATACTGACTTAAATGATAAAATATGTTAAATTATTAATGATAATTAATCTTACAAAATAGGCATAATTAGTTTAAGTACTTTAGATATTATTCTTAATAGCATTACAAATAATATGACACAGTTTGATCATTTGGAAAATAATTCATTGGAAAAAAGGCAACATAAGCAATGTTTTTTAATGGATTTTTTGGTGCTGTCAAAATACATGTAGCTGTCATTGAAAAGCCAAATTTGTTTTAAATCATTAAGGCTGTATCATAAATAAAAAGGGGCCACTGTTTTGAAAGAACACTTTTAAAAGTATAAATCAAAAGTTCTCTATTTGTATAATTATGTCATCATTATCTAAGTATAAATACTCTATTAACTAATATTTTTGTAGTTTTAGGAAATAGACAACTCTAATTCAGTCACTGAATCCATTTATTCTTATCAGGACATTGACTTACATGTAGATTTTACATATACATTATTATGGAAGTTCCATATCATAAAAATTATTCCAAACTCTCTGTAAAGTTTGTATTTACATGTAGATACATACATTATAGGTTTCTTTTTTATGGTCTCACATTCCACAGAAATTTTTTGCACTTTGGCCAGCTATGGATACCTGTTTTACCAGCACATACAGCGTGAAGACGTTGAGTGAAGTGAAGACTGAGATGCGTGCTAATGTCCGGTCATAAAGATCTCAATTTAAAAGGAAGTTTGATAAAATTCTTTCAGCAGTGTTCAGCAGTGAACTAAGTGGAAGTGATTAAATCAGGAGGATTCTAATCTAATCAGTGGGTTGATTCCCAATATCTTTATTAGGAGGTGGAACACACTAGGAGCTAGTGCATAGTTAATGAAAGTGGATGTCCAGGGTCTAACCCTGGGAGGATAAAGATTGTCCCTGTGTCCCTTTCCCTGTGTCCCTCTCTCACTATTTTGTTCCCTTCTTCTGCTTTCCCTCATTCTTTTTCTTTTCCATGTAGCGTCCTGCAGTTAAGGGCTAAAACACTATGGTTCCAAGAGCAATGTAGCTAACCAAGAATGAACCAAAACCATGAGCCAAAATAAATCTTTTTTCTTTTGTGTTGCTGTCTCAGGTATTTTGCAGAACATAAAACCTTGCACAAGCTCTCTTCCTACTGATTCTTTCCTTGGTTTCCAACCAGTTAAGATTTAAAAAAAAAGTATGACATGAAGAAAGTGTTGAAAGTAACTTATTTCTTCTGTTTCCTATAAATTATTTTGTTTGTTAGATTTCAGATGTATAAATAATGCATAAAGTCCTAGTTTGACTTTAATCAGCATCTATTCTGCTAAGCATGGCAGAACAATTAAGACAGCCATTAGATACTGTTCTGATGACGAACACCTTGTGATCTTAATGAACACTAAGTTCTTCATGGAATAGCTTGCCTCTTCCTTCCTTCCTTCCTTCCTTCCTTCCTTCCTTCCTTTCTTTCTTTCTTTCTGTCTTTCTTTTTTTTTGCTGCAATCACACGAGGTTTAATGACAAGATGACAAGGCAGGAACCAGTGTACTGGGGCCGAGACTCATAACCCACGCAGGGGAAGAGTTTGACCCCGAGTGACTGAGAGAAGGGGTTTTTAAAGGAAGAAACCACAACCCAGTAATCCAAAAGGGGCAGGGAGGGTGTCACAGAAAATTCTGAAAATACCAGTGACGATCACAAGTGACAACTCCCTGCCTCAAGATCACAATCAGCTAGTTTCTGAAACACAGTATCCCAAAAATACCAATGATAATTACTAGGGGGAAACTCCCTGTTTCTCAAGATTATTCTCAAGATTATAATCTAACTTTTTCTCCATCTAGTTCTTATAACCCTGAATTGGCTAATCCTAGATTTCTGATTTTTCTCTTCCTGCTAGATTTTTGGCTCTATTTTTCCTGCTATGGGGATCTGGATTTATCCAGGTCTTTCATCTCCCCACTTCTTCTAGTACCTAGTTCTAATCATAGAACTAGATTTCAGTATCTTCTTGACCTTGTAAAGCACTATATTGGTGGTGTAACATCAAAATCTGAACATAATTTATTTCTCTAATGAAGGTAATTAGTTTTAATTCATTAAAGTACTGAGGGGCCTGTATTAGGGCAGCTATCCCGAGGCCCAGGATTACTGCTAATATCAGAGAAATAGAATCTCATCAAAAGCGAGTTGGGTGCTTGTCAAACACATCTTCAAGTGTGTTAGCTGGATGATAAAAGACCCTAGGTACCAGTTGTACAAGCGCATAGTAATCTTTGTTGTCATTAAAAACCAATGTCTACACACAAGGTGTCAGGCCTATACTACAAGCCCACTATTTATCTAAACCAGGAACCAAGTATCTGGTGTCAGGAGTCTTAGGGTTCTTTTGAGTCTCATTACATAATCTCAGTAAGAGTCAGCCTATGATTAGTCCCCCAAATACAAGCCTCTTGACTGGTAGTGTTGTCAAAAGCCCCAGATACTGCAATTCGGGTAGTTCAGGAGCTTGCTTCATGTGGGAGGCGTGGGTCCAGGAAGAGATGCATACTTCTTTCAGTTGTTCCCAAATCTGGGGTCCCACCACTTCAAGGGCCTTAAGGTCTAGAAAGAATACCATCAGGATTATGCATTCCTCCCGATTCAGTGAGTGGTGGCGGTTCTCCACATAGGATCTCAAAAGGGATGAGTTTAAATCGCCCTGGGTTGTTCCAAACCCGGAACACGGCAAAGGGAAGGAGTGCTGTCCAGTCATTCCCGCAGGCCTCTTTTAGAATTCTATTCATCCTTTCTACCTGACCTGACTCTGGGGTCGGTAAGCACAATGTAATTTCTAATTGATCCCCAGTTGGGTGGCCATTCCCTGACTTACCTGGGCAAAACAGGCAGGTCCATTATCAGACCCAATTACCTTGGGTATCCCAAATCTTGGGAAGATTTCTTCTATGATCTTCTGAGCCACCACATTGACTGTCTCAGTCCTGGTAGTAAAAGCTTCTACCCAGCCTGAAAAGGTATATATAAAATCTAATAAGTACTTGTTACCATATCTGGCTGGCTTAATTTCTGTAAAATCTACTTCCCAGTAGGTCCCAGGCCGGTCGCCCCTGAGCCTCTTCCCAGGAGCATATATGGAGTGTCCTGTATTAATTATAGCACAGGCCTTGCAGCTTTTGACTACTTCTTCTGCCAAATCAGAGAGTCCTATAACATAACAGTCAGAGGCCCAAACAACATCTTTTAGTTTTTTGGCCCAAGTGGGTCAGGTGATGTTAGTTGGTAACATACTTGTGCCCTTCTTTTTGTGGGAGGACTAGTTTTCCCCCTTCTGTCTCTACTGCCCCATATGGGGTTTTCTTTACCAGTCCTAATTTGCCCATAACTTGATAGTCCTCTGGGGTGTATCTAGGTTGGTTTCGCTGACATCATGATAATCTTTAGGCTCTTTGACTGCCAGGATCATTGCTCCCTGGGCCACCTGTTTAGCAGTTAGGTCTGCTACCTGATTTCCTCTAGCCACAGTATCTCAAGCTTTTTGGTGTCTTGGACAAGTGTATGTCTTTTCCTGCAGATCCTCTTCAAACAGTCCTCTTTGTTTGTATATTGCTCCATGAATATGATCTGTGGCAAAAGCTGAGACTTTTCCTTCTGCCATTCGTAGAGCTGGTATCAAAGCCACAAGTTCGGCTTTCTGCGCCAACGTCCTTCAGGGAGGCTATGCCCAGACTACTTGCTTCCCATCCACCACTGCTGTCCCTGCCTTCTGCTTACCTTCAACCACAAAACAGCTGCCGTCCGTATACCAGCTCGGACTCCCAGGCCAAGGCTGATCCTTCAGATCATTCCGGGTACCAGCTTCTTCTGCCAAAATGTCAGCGCAGTGATGAGTAGATGAGGTGTCATCAGTCTCAGGCAGTAGGGTAGCGGGATTGAGGACAGCAGGGGGAATGAAGGTCACTGGTTCAGTCAACAAAAGGCTTTAATCACCTCCAGCCTGGTTCAAGTAAACCTGATCTGGGCCTTCAACTTTGTTAACAAGTCTCTTTCTAATAAAGGCATGTGACACTCAGGGATAACCAGGAAGGAATGAGTCACTTGTCCTCTTCCCAAGCCCTTTTCCCAAATCTACAGTTCGTAAGGTGATCCACAGATATTGTTTCTGTTAGCTTTCCCAATGGTTGTTTCAGCACAGAGTGCTCAGTCCCTATATTCACTAGAAAATCCATAGGGGTCCCCTCCACAGTCAGGGTCACCCTAGGTGCGGGGGAGGGGGTCCGAGCCCCGTCCCCTCTAATAATCTTCTTCCAGGGACAGTATCTTAGAGGCCCTTCCTTTCTTCTTTGGGCATTTTCTTGCCCAATGTCCTTTTTCTTTGCAATAAGCACATTGTTCTTTGTCTAAGGGGTGCTTCTGTCCGTCTTCACTCATCTTTGGTCTTCTGTTGCCCAGGTTTCCTATCTGTCTAGGTCCTATCTTCCCTTTCTCTCCTACCACTGTGGCCAAAATTCTATCAACTTTCTCTCTCGTCTATGATCCATCTAGTACTCTCTTTCTTCTGCCTCCCACCTCTCTCTCTCTCTCTCTCTCTCTCTCTCTCTCTCTCTCTCTCTCTCTTGCTTCTCTTCCTCAGTCTCTTGCTTATGAAACACTTTCTCTGCTTCCTTAACCAAATCCTGCAAGATATAATCCTGCAACCCTTCTAACCATTGTAACATTTCTTAATATCTAATGCTGACTGTCCTATGAAGGCCATAGCTACCGCTGACGCTCAGAGGTTGGGTCAAAGGGAGTATAACACCTGTAAGCCTCCTTTAAATGCTCAAGAAACACAGATGGCAGAGCCCAGCGGTGATAGACTGTCAGCTATTCCCTACCTGCTTTAAAGTTTGATATTGAAAACATATACAGGGAACTAGATAAGGCCCATATCTGTTCACACATTTTTTAACCAAAATCTCCCTTGCTTTTTAGACAGCATACCAAAAATTTCTCTTGCTTTTCAAGACAACATACCAAAAATCTTTTACCAAAGTCTTTTTTGTGGTTTTTCTCAGTGAGGATGTATGGCTACATTTTATATGCCAGTATGAAACATTTGAGACCAACAATAGGCTCTTTTTTAAACATTAAGCAATTATAATTTTTAAACAAGAACAGCACATAAAATCCTGTACCAGTGTGAAACATGAGACCAGCAATGTTTTTTTTAACATTAACTAACAATAATTTGTAACCAGCCTCTATAAATGATGACAGATACTTATAATACTTATAACCTATAGGATCTGAAAGAGTTCTTCACCAGTGGAGCCAAGCCTTGGTCAGCTTTGACCAAACGCTTGAAGGCATGCAGCACCCAGGGCAGGTGGAGGGAACTCATTCATCAGCATGGGGGGGGACAGGGTGGTACACAGCACTAAGGAAAAAATATTGTTAACCTCTTTAGGTCATAGTGATTACCCACAGATTTTTTTGTTTAGTGTTTGGAAATCCTATTGGGGTACATCCGCCTTCTACAACTTTGTCTGGCAGCCTCAATACCTTGTAACAGCAAAGCTGAATGGCCCAGCCATCCATACAAGCATGCTGCCCCGCAGTCACGTGCTTGGGGCTGAGGCTGCCTCTTTTATGAAATATACCCCTATGCTTATGGTCATATCTCTAAAGTCTTGTAGAGGTCACAATATCAAAGTCAAAGAAGTCATTATTTGAGTAGTCAGTGTCAGTGTAAGTCAGGACAAAAGCACAACACCCATTACACAGACATACAGGACAAAGGCGCCAAACAAACCAAAGACTTCAAGATGCTTCGGGTGTGACCCGCCCCACCTTCGAAATGAGATCACTACCATGCAGTCTCTACAGAGAACTGATCATGCCATTCGTGTATCATACCACAAAACTGAGAAATGTCACCTACTTATCTCACCAGAGAACTGAACACGCTACCTGCATGTAAGACAAAACAGAGACTGAAGATACACAAAGGCTAACAAAACTTTATAAAGACAAAACCACTGATTCAAGAGTCAATGTCACAGTCTGTCCCAATCGTCAAAGTCACAAGTAAGACAAAACAAAAGGCACACAAGACACACAAACAGATGTCCGTTTTCACTGAGACAGACAAAACCATTCCAGAAATACAGACTGCTGAGAGGACATAGTTCCATAGTTCCTCCAATCCAGGAGATCTTCCATATCCTCACCAGCACCCAGATGGGAATCTCCCAGGCATCCCTGGGTCCCTTCTCACTTCCCAGGATGTCTCCCAGGGCAGCAGTAGGTGATCTAGCATGCCTGCTGATCACTCCCTCCGTTTCCTCCCAAGACATGGGGGACTGCAAAACCAAAAATACAGAACGTGAACCTGAATTCAACTGGCACAGAAACACAAAGGCATGACTGTAAACCTGAATGTACAGAAACTGAACCTGAATTCAGCTGGCAAAAAACACAAGGACACAGACACGGACATGACTGTAAACCCAAAAGTACAGAACCTGAACCTGAATTCAGCCGGCACACAAAGACACAGACACACAATGTCTTACCACCAAGTGGGTCTTCAGAGACGGGGGTGGTCGCCAATCCCGGGACGAGCTCCCAAATGAAAGACCCCCAGTGTGGGGAGACTCTCACTCAAGCCTCAGGATGACACGACCCCCCCCCCCCAGTAACTCACAAGAGACCGTCCTTACTGCAATCACACGAGGTTTAATGACAAGACGACAAGACAGGAACCAGTGCACTGGGGTCGAGACTCATAACCCACGCAGGGGAAGAGTTCGACTTCTTTCTTTCTTTCTTTCTTTCTTTCTTTCTTTCTTTCTTTCTTTCTTTCTTTCTTTCTTTTCTCTGAGGTTTGAACCAAGTGTGTCATAATTCCTAAGTAAGTGCTCAATATAGCAGTATCAGAAAACCTCTTTCTAATTGTACTAATGAGTTTGTCTTAAATATAAAACATAATACTTGAGTAAATCTGACAGATTTGTGGTAAAAATGAACAGACATAATGATTTTTACTTTCATGTCTTAGATCTTTGTGTCAAAAAAAAAGTAAAATGAATTTCTTGTGACAAGGATATAGACAAGAATATAAGCAAAGCTGTCTTGCAAGTCTAAAACCCATGACAAGGATTTGAAAAATTAATATGAGGTCATTTCATCAGATAAACTGCATTATTTCAATGTAATAATATTCAATTTAGTAGCAACATTTTAGATAGCTGGCAGAGAGGCAAATTTGAAGGAAGGGTGAACATATGCACATTAGGTGAGAGGAGACTCGGGCTTTGTCATTCAACGTGGGAATCAAATGAAATGGTAGGTCATAAAGTGTTCATGAAGATGATTAATTGGTTTATTTTATTCTTTTTTGTTTATCAAAATTAACAAGTACTTAATATTTTAATTAATACACAGTTTTATACCATATAAAATATTACTGTACTTAGTTTGTAAAACATTTTCATCATTTGGATAAAACAAGGAATAATTTTAATGTGATAACACTCTTGTAGAGTTTCAAGGGTTACTTCAATGATAGCCTAATGAGAGCATATTTTCTTTCTCTTGGGTGATCTGTAATTTTAAATATATAACTTAACAACCCCCATACTTACATAGCTTATATGTTCAACAAAAAAATCTATATAAGAGAAGTTAAAAAATATCAAATTATTAAAAATCAGTCACAATATTGTTATTGTCAAAATTAATTGCAAACATCGAAATGAAAAAGTAAAATTGAACAACACTTGAATTATTTGATACAATATTAGAATCGAAGGAGACCAGTTTACAAATGGGAGATAGTGGAAGAACACTTGCATGATAGCAAAAGTACTTGACTATTATCTAGGAGGGGTTCTGTGAGAGTTTCCCATTTACTTAATAACATTTTAAGGTGGAAAAATCCTTGGAATACTCCATTCCTCTTTCAACATTAAGAAGTTTTCATAAAAACTCATTGTGTTAATATTTTTTCTTCTGGCAACAAATGGCTGCTGAAGGAAGAAGGATCAGTTTTATTCAGAGACATGCCCAGTCTCAAGTAACTAATGTATGTACAAATTGAAACAGCAAACAGATTTAACAAGATATATAAATAATATAGCATACATATATGTATATACATAAAGTGATTAATGTAGAGTTTATGAATTGGATAGCGAGTGGGAGTTATAGAAGAAGTTGGAGGAGCAAGAGGGAAGCTAAGATGTAAATGCAGTTCTCTTGTAAGAAATACCAAAAAATTAAATAGAATAAGAAATAGCTTCTCACTAGACCACTCTGGCACCATTACTGTGTACAACCAATTTTTGACGCTGTCACCAAAGGAATGATGACTCTAAGATGCAACTCTGATTGGGTATCACTTAAAAGCTTTTGTTCCTTAGTGATTAAATTATAAATCTGAATTTATCCTTTTATGCTGCACTACACAAAAATCAGTCCAAAGATTTTCAAAAACGTTCAAAAATGTACTTTAGTAGAAGACTTATGGCAGGATCTGTCTATCTAAAGAATAGAGTCATTTCGATGACCCGAGAGGCTAGGGAAATTCTCAGCTGAGAGCCAGGCACATAGTCATGCATTCGTGCATTCTTCCATTCACCCACACGTAGCTAATAAGCAGTAAGAGAGTAGGTGCTCTGTACACAAGGACTTTAAAAGCATCTTTTTTGTCCTTGAGTTGTAATTAAAGTTATGTGAGAAAAAACTAAATAGCTTCTGAACATGAAATCTATTTTTGATTAGGGGAGAAAGTGGCAACTGAGCAGGATTTTAAAAGGCAATTAGTTGTTATGTAAAACAAGAAGAAATAATTGGTTTTTATGTAAAAAGTTGTTTAAAAAGATGTAGACCAAAAGAGCCAACCTCATTCTATGAAATTGAAGATTCACTTTCATCAGTGAACACTGTCATTCAGGCAGCAGAAAGCTGTTGCTATATTTGCTTTTTTTTGAGATTGCTACGTGCACAAAAAATTTAAAGCTTATAAAATCCACACACAGACTTTGAAAATTGACACTATCCCACTGAAATAACCTCTGAGGTGTATAATAATCAAGAGAAGCTTGATCAAATCTTATTGTCAAAGGATGAATGAAGGGTTGTCGATCTCCAGGAAGGACCTGGGTGGAGGAGATGTGGGTGTAATCACTGGAAATAGTGAGTGTGTGTTGAGATGGAGTACTATACACATGCTTGGAAGCACTTAAAAGATGCTGTTGGTAGGGTTGGTTTGGTACTTGAAAAATAAACTAAGTAAGTTGAGAAAATAAGCGAAACTCTAACAAAAATCAGAAGCCAGAAGCCATAACAGATGTTTCTTGATTCACAATGGGAAAGCACAATGTAAGCAAAAACCATTAAAAGTTCAAAAATGCATTTGATTCATGCAAATAATCCTTGTGTACACAATGTGCATCATGGCAGCCTGTGATTATTGGAGTGACTGGGAGCTGGTGTTCCTGCCCTTTCGTCAGCAGGTGAGTGGGGCACTGCCTAGTGTCCAACTAGAAAGGGAGGAATCTGCAACATTTCATTTCAGCTGGAAGGACTGGTTTTTGTACCACCCTAAAGCAAAACTACTACCTACCTAACTCATTCACTCACTTAATAAAATGTATCACTATGTAAGAAACCATCAAAAATTTTTGTAGTTATAAAGTAATCGTCTTACTAGTAACACACAGAAATGGGAGGCAAAGACTTTTTAGGAGTATATTATTTTCAAATGTTCATTTGGAGTAGACTCACTAAAGCAGTTATTAAAACAAAGCACATTAATAATGTGTTCCAAAACATCAGAAATAAGCTTCAGCTGGAGGCCTCAGTCCCTTCTTTACTGTCAGTGACTCTGCACATTTGTTGTGGCTTAAGGAAAGTGAGGGCAGCGGATTATTCCCTTCTGGTAATTTCTCTAACAACTATGCAATGTTTTCTGATGTGAGGAACATAGAGTTTTAAAAGTATGTAAAACTTTTTCATTAAAATACTTATTTAATGTATGGAGTGAAGGGTGTCTGTGAGTGAGGAAGTCAGAGGACCACTGACCACAGGCAGTTTGCTCATTCTGCTGTGTGGGTTTTGTGAATCGAATTCAGGTTGTCCACCTTGTTTGCAAATACCCAGCCTTGCCGTCTCAGAGCATAACTATATATTTCAGTTTCTCTTTGTATGAGTATGATAGTTGTTTTATTTGATAAGCTATGTGCAAAGCTGAAGGTGTTATGTCTGTAAGTTCTTAGGTTTCCAGTAGTTACCACTGCTGTGGACTTCAGATTGCCATAGACAGGAGAACTCACAGAAAGTGAAGCAGGCTACCAATCGCATTAGGGGTACACGGGAGTGACTTAACCTGTTGAGCTAGATTTAAATCTTTAATCTAAATGAGGCATCCTTCATCATTCAGGACTTAAATCATGAATATAATTAAAACTTTGTAGGTAAATCTTGGAGTAGTTTTCACAGTTTTTTTTTTGTTAAAATCTGCATCTTTAAACTCTGTTCTTACATTTACAACTTCAATTATTTAAATTTATTCTTTTAGAGACTTTAACCATAGGGTCTAGGACATGTGTCAATCTTCTCTCTTATTTTTCTTTACTAATATTATTGATATTATGACTATTCACTAGGTGTTGTATTAGCAGCTGTGCTCGCTCTATGACAAAAGTGCATAGTGGACAAATTAGAATTAGAGCTATTAAAGAAAAAAAGATAAGATCCTTAATGAATTTTAGAAAATACAGAAGTTGGCTTGTGAGGGACATAGATGTGCGTGAGAAATGTACAGCTATAAACCAGTCAGGAAATCTCAGTTATGCCTAAAGGGGCAGAATGCCTGACATGCAGCAACCACATAAAGGGCTATTTGTTGTCCTATTTCTTTGGCCTCTAGTGGGGTTATTCTTTTGGCAAGTGATCTATCTTAATATCACACAAGGAAGCTTTGTACAGATGGTGCATAACTAAAGCGCTCTTATTGGACAATAACATAAGTAAGAATGTGTGTGTGTGTGTGTTGTATCTGTGTGTTCTTTAAGGCATCAATTATCCAACTATCTTCAGAAACTTCAGTATAAAAATGCATTTCTTTTGAAAAGTGAGAACAATAAGTTCTCCCAAAACTCCATGTGACTATTAAATGTCTATAGAGCATTAGTCAAATGTTTTATATGCTGAAAATACCTAACAGTAATATTTTACCAAGAAAGTAAAAATGAGCATGCCTCTAAATTTTAATAGAGACAATTACAAAGTTGTTGATATTTAAATATTTAGGATAAATATTACTAGCAAATTGTGTATTTAAAGTTTATTCCTAAGATATTGCTACATCATTACAATATAATTTCAACTCACAAACCATTAGAAAATTCAATTAAAATACAGCGTTTTAAATTTATTTTTATTAAATAATAGTAGTAATTCAAGTTTCCTTAGCATGCATCTACCAATGATATTCTAAAATTTAGAGCGCAGTACTCTGGATTTAATGTTTATATTCAATCTTATTACTATTTATCATGTGGGAAAGAAGTTTTAGTAGTATATATCTAATATATATATATATATATTATTTGAAAAAAAGTTCCAAATTGCTTGTTTCATTTTATATATCCACCAGGAATGCAAGGGAGTTCCAGTCAGTATATATCCATTAAAGCCTCAGTGTGAAATGTTCTCCATACGCTCAGGTTCAGTATGCTTATAGTCAGTTGGTGCTGCTCTGTCTTAGAAGCAGCTCAGTAGGGGTAGGCACTGGAAGGTTGCAGCCCCTTCCTCCTACTTCTCTCTGCTGCATGGTCTGCCATGATATATGGAGCTTTCCCCCCATATACTTCCAATTCTATGCACTCTAGCATGCCTTCCTGGCATGATGGACTCAGGTCCTCTAGAACTGTGAGCTCAAATACATTTTTTGTTGTTTTTAGGTACTTTTTTGTTAGGCATCCTGGTCCCAGAGATGTAAGATTGAGTAATATAATACTGATGCTCATGCTGAGTACTTTCCAAAACTCCCTGCTTTAAAGTGTATCCTGCCTCTCCTAGATTCTCCTCTATTCCTTTTATATAGTCTATCCTAAGAAAGCGTGTTTTTATTTATGTTTCTTGCTACTATATGAACTTCCTATAAATCTATAATCTGATAAATTCTACAAGAAGATCTGAGAGTATTTATGTGATTGTATTAAAGCAAGAAAGCAATTTGGAGGAAATTAATGACTTTAAGTATATAAAGCTACATAGTTCATGAACCTTGTATATTTTTGGTACTTATTTGAGTCTTTAATTTCCTGTCACCTATATATTTACTAGCCAAATATGCAAATGTTTCCTAGGTCATTCTTCATGCTTCTCATTTTAATATATATCCCTATCTCATAAAAAATTTGAGGATGTTAATATTTTCCTGCTCTAACATAAACACTCAAGAATACACTCTCTTCACTATCAATTAGAAGGAAGTCTGTATGGGAGAAGAAAGACATTGTAGTCTCACATTTATTTATCTATTTCCATGTCTCTCTCTCTCTCTCTCACTAGTTCAATAGCATAGACGGTCTGCTACATGTGGATCAAGTGTTTGAAGAGGCAGCACACAGGAACAGAGCATGCCAGAACTCTCTGAAGAAGATACTTTGCTTTGAACAGAAGAAAATAAAGATGAAACCTTGAGGCATGTCAGGGATCCTGTAAAATTTACAGGAAACAGAAAAGTGATAAAGAACATTGTTCATATACGTGAAAAACATCTCTCATATTCATTTCACTAGCAAAATGATACTAAGTAAGGTAAGATGAAACACTGTTTTGGTAAGGTCATTCAGACCGTGTCTAGAGTGTTCCAAAATCCACATAGAGCCTTACATGCTCAAATCCCTATTGCAAAAGTATAAGTGCAAATTCCCAGTTATTTTAAAGTACATTTTTTTCTTTAAAAATAATTGCTGGTAGGTTGTTGATGATTGTAAAGTGATAACGATGGTCTGATATTTGAAAGTTTCTGTACAATTTAATTATGAATAATAAAAATACCAAAAAAAAGCTTTTTGTAAAAGGAACATTTACTCTAAATAGTCTGTCTTTCTCCTCACTAGGGTGTCACCCAAGTGGTATCATAATTTCTCTCTCATTTGCCAATTCATATTATTTTAGTGTACATCATTTTCCTTCTGATCTTATCCTGATTATACAAAACAGGCTGATGCCAACTAATCTGTCCCTTCTCCAATCTACATTATCAGTGTTGTCATAGATAGAGTTTTGATTAAAATGTTAATCTTCTCCCAGCTCAGGTCTCACCCATCATCATTCTCTGCTACTCAGCTGTAACTTGTCACATAAGATTCACACAGCACCAAGCTGTAAAACATTTGAAAATATTAGAAGTAACAGAAATGTTAATTTATTTCTACTTTATTATTTAAAAATATGTTTATATGTGTCTTTTAATATCCCCTTGCAATAAATGGTTACAACTGTGCAATGGTGTAGCTTATAAATAAAATACTAGAGAGGTGGGCTTAAAATTCATCTTCCCCAAATGTTAAATATGGAAAAACATTTTGAGAACCAATATCTCTAATAAACAATTTATCGTTGGAATACAAGTTTGATGTATGTGTACTTCCATGATTAGAGAATGCTAGAATTTAGTGGGCAAGGAGGAAATAGAAATGCTAGATGTTCATGTGGCACAAATTTCATCAGACTACTGTCAAAGAGATAAGTAGATTAATACCTATTTGGATAACCATCCAAAGTGAAGCTAAACAAATTAACTAAACCACTGAAATTTATTTGTTGAATAGAAAAAAAATGAGTTCTCTTTTGCATATTTTTTGAGAGTGCAAGCGTTTTTCTAAGGAAGGGAAATACCGATATAAGAAAAATTTAACACATTAAAAAGAGAAATCGAAAACTATACCGGAAGGTGAAAAGGCAACCCATGATAATACATTGTTATGATTAATACTGTGAAAATAAGCATCATACTAAAAGCAGCATGGTTTTAGCATAAAACAGATATGTTGATCAATAGAATATAAGTGAGGTTTTGGGGGTCACTTATGTACACTATCATATCATCTGCAAATAATGAAAATTTGACTTCTTCCTTTCCAATTCGAATCCCCTTGATCCCCTTATGTTGTCTTATTGCTATTGCTAAAACTTCAAGCACTATATTGAAGAGGTATGGAGAGAGTGGACATTCTTGTCGTGTTCCTGATTTTAGTGGAATAGCTTTAAGTTTCTCTCCATTTAATGTGATGTTAGCTGTGGGCTTGCTGTATATAGCTTTTATAATATTTAGCTATGAACCTTGTATCCCTATTCTCTCCAAGACCTTTATCATAAAGGGGTGTTGAATTTTGTCTAAAGCTTTTTTAGCATCTAATGAAATGATCATATTTTTTTTTCCTTTCAGTTTATTTATATGATGGATTACATTGATAGATAGATATGTTGAACCAGCCCTGCATCTCTGGGATGAAGTCTACTTGATCATAATGTATAATTTCTTGGACGTGTTCTTGGATTTGGTTTGCCAGTATTTTATTGAGAATTTTTGTGTCGATGTTCATGAGTGAGATTGGTCGTAATTCTCTTTCTTGATTGAGTCCTTGTGTGGTTTTGGTATCAGGGTAACTGTAGCTTCATAAAATGAGTTTGGCAGTGACTCTTCTTTTTCTATTTTGTGACATACATTAAGGAGTATAGGTATTAGCTCCTTTTGGAAGTTCTGGTAGAATTCTGCATTGAAAACATCTGGTCCTGGGCTTTTGTTGGTAGGGAGGTTTTTGATGACAGCTTCTAATTCTTTGTGACTTACAGGTTTATTTAAATTGTTCACCTGATCTTGATTTAATTTTGGTATATGGTACTTATCTAAAAAAATATCCATTTCTTGAGGGGTGCATCCACCCACGGAGACTGTGGAACTAGTCTAGTAGGCGCTCATCAAGGCCAGCTGGACTGGGTCTGAAAGAGCATGTGATCAAGCCGAACTCTCTGAACGTGGCTGACAAGGAGGGCGGACTGAGAAGCCAATGATAATGACACTGAGTTTTCATTCTACTGCATGCACTGGCTTTCTGGGAGCCTAGTCTGTTTGGATGTACACCTTCCTAGGACGGGGGGGGGGGGGGCTTGGACTTCCCACAAGACAGGGCACCCGGACTTCTCTTAGGACTTGAGAGCAAGGGGGAGGGGGAGCGGGGGGAGGGGGAGGGAAATGGGAAGATGGGAGGAGGTGGAAATTTTAAATTAATTAATTTAAAAATTTTAATATCTAAAAGAAGAATATAAGTGAGGTTACATACACATTTGAGTCTGAATTCTTGGGATTATGTGATTTTTGATAAAGGGTCACCAATACATATACTAGAAAAGAAGACATCTTCAACAAATGATGCAGGTCAATCTAGACAGCTGTACATAGAAGAATGAAACTAGAGCTTCTTCTTTCACCTTGGACAACATTCAAATTCAACAGAATCAAGAGCCTTGGCATAAAATATCATACCCTGAATCTGATAGAGAAGAAAGTAGAGGATATACATTAACTTAAAGAAGCAGAAAAGAAATTTCTGAACAGGACCTAGTAACACAGGCATTAAAACCAACAAGCAATAAATGGAACCTCATGAGCCAGGCTGGCCTTGAATTCAAACTCAAGAGTTCTCCTTGCCTCTGCTCTCAAGGTCTGGGGTTAAAGGCATGTGCCACTGCCGCTTGACATTATGTTTATTTTTAAAGGTATTTTTGCATTTTACTTAGTGTATGTACACACAGTTGCACACATGTGGACTTCAGAGGATAACCTATAGGGAATGGTTCTCTCCTACCTTTGGGTTGCCAGTAATTGAACTAATCATCTATCTTGGTGGCAAAATCTTTACCCACTGAACCATCTAGCCAGACCTCTTTCTAGCTTAGAGATTTTACCTGTTTGATTCTGCTGTTCACATTTTCAGTGAATTTGAATGATTTGTTTCTATTTTTTAAAATAACTTATTTGCAACCAAGTCACAAATAAAAGCGTTAGCTGAAGTTAAAGTAGCCAGCAAAACAAACATTTGCCTAGGCCCAAACTGCCTGCCTCATAAATTTTGATGTGATCCAAATGCCTATTTATTTTTACAACTAAATATATTTCATGGAAACAGAATCCACAAGATGTTGAAAGGAAAGTCAGTCTGATTAGTATTAATTTTATTTACATCTTACTTATGTTCTTCATCTATCTAGTTCAGATATACTTCTGTTTTAGCCTTAGTAGCATTCCCATTCCTGTTTTAAGATGGAGTGGATTTATAAATGGAGCACACAAATTCCTGATATTTTCTGAAGACACCTAGCTCTAAAATTCAGTCTCACTCCAAGCTTGTGTTTCTGCCAATGGAAGTAATCTAGACAAAATGGTATCCCCTTCTGACCCTTCCTATAAATTTTCCTTAACAGAATTCTGTGGTATTGCTAGTAAAATAGGAGATAACACTTTATAGCAAAAATTCACTCAAGAGATTAGATAAAATATGTCTTAAACATGCAGTAACCACTGTCTGAAAGCTTAATATTACACCAACTGATAAAATGCAAATGAACCTCACGAATAGCCACATGGATAAATAGTCTTCCTGTCTGAGCATCTTTCCTAAAGACCTATCCTTAGAGGGCAGATTCATGTAAGAAAATATTTCATTTTAATTCCTTGTCCACCACCTTTTCTTTTTCTTTTATATTGAAAAAAATTAAAGTATTTATGCAGTAAGGAAAATTTAGCTTCTATTTTAATGCTTAACACTATGTCAAGAAAAATAGCCTTTATAGGATTTAGGATTGAAAAGATAATATAAGTTAGAGAGCTCTAATATAGCCTGAGAGCTTTGCAGCTAGAAAGCATACATTTTAAAATTATGAGGAACTTCTAAGGTGCCCACCAAAGCGGTACTGGAATATGAATTTTCTCGTTAGCTTATGGAGTCTGCTCATTATTGCGAGAGTTTAACAAGTTATGTTTGACCTTTGATTGAAGTTCCTTTGGGGACAGTGAAGCTTAGTTTAGATTTTATTATTTGCTTCTCTGTCTTTCTCTTTTCCTTAACTTTGTAATCAATCTCTCTTGAACATGTCTCCAATAAACATATTATCTATTTTCAGTAAAGCCACATTTGATGTCAAGACTTCTTCAACAACCAGTTACAAATGTCCTTTACAGTAGTTGGTGATTTAATTTGCCCCTTTATCAGTCAAATATAGAAGCTTATATTTGACATGCAGGGTTGTAATCCTGGGTAGCTTTTGACACAGATCGTTTGCTAACGAGAATTCAAATCAATGACTTTGGGAGCAAATTCTGTTGTGGGGTCATTCTTGGCAGTGGGAGGTTGAACAGGTATTTTTAATTCAAATGTCCTTATTGTGGACAGAAAGACTACTGTGTCTGCTTACACAATCCAAAGTAGTTGAGAGTGAGGGAATGCAGGCACAGGTGACTTGATATGTCCATTTCTATCATGATTATGAGACTGAAGCCTATATTAATTCTGCTCTGGGCTCATTTGTTGTTGTGGTGGTGGTGGTGAAGAGAAGACATGTTTGTTTCCGTTGGAGATAGTCCTGGTGAAGAAGATAGTCACTGGGGATATTACGACTCTGATGCTTCATAAAGTCATTGAAACTAAGAATTTGAAAATCTTGAAAAACATGGCAAGTGTTTCTTCTTACAAATTACATCCGTTATTACACCCCACAACAAAACTCTACTATATAAAAAGTTGCATGTCTTTCACTTTGTTTGATTAGATTGTGTTAAAAATATAGTTCATTTAAAATAACTTTTTTATAGTTGATAAGAGAATTTCCATAAAACAATTGAAACAGTTAATTTATAGTGTAGCATATTTGAACCTCATGAAATTAATATATTCATGCTTATCTTTATTGAGAACACAGTAGTAATAGTTTGCTTATACTTAGTATAAGTATAATGCTCTATGATATATGCATTATATTTATGTTCTATAAATATATGCAATGCCTTTTCCATAAATGGCAAATTAATGATTTTACATGCTAACTATATGCCATTAATAAAAGGCAACTGTAGAAAGATCATACTTGGTCACAGTGTGTAAAAATTATAGGCTTACTCTAGGTGGTGGTGGTATATATCTTTAATCCCAGCACTATGGTGGATCTCTGAGTTCAAGGCCATTCTGGCCTACACAGTGAGTTTCAGAAGAGCCACGATACTCAGAGAAACAGCTACAAGTGCCCCCCTCCAAAAAACTCCTAGACTTAAAAAAACTTAAAGTATTTTTATATGACGTTTGTCATGAGAATGAACTATGAAAACCATAAGAATTGCTATATTGTAAATTTGGATCCAAATATAGTTTCTCTGCAAATGCAAAAGATTTTAAAATCCATGATATGCAAATTTTTAATTTTAATATATGGTAAAATTGATACTTATTCTGAATCTCAATGAGAATGTCAAAATAATAGATAACAATTTGTCTTAGAAACTTACCTCTAAGAATCCAGATTATAAAAATTAATGCTGTAATTTAACACATTATTCTTCACTGGGCATGAGATTATAGCCTTTTGCTTTTATATATAATATACATTATAGCTCATATGATTTGATAATGAAAGAATTCGAACTTACTGCATTTTATCAATTCTATTGATGTTTATCAATTTTAATTTTAATGTTCTCAATACGTTTCCTAATTTCTGTTCAATTTCAATTATTATTTCTTTGTTGGATATTTTCCTGTCTTTACAAAATATATAATAAATATGCTATGTTATTTTTTTCCCAACAGAGAAGTTTTAAGATGTTAATTTCTCTTTGAATAAAAGCATTCCGATGGGCATTAGCTCTAAAACAGCAATTTGATTAATATCAATGCTTCAGTAAATTTTTTATTTTAAAATTTTTATTCTACATCACAACATTCATAAAAAAAAAAATTCTGCCCCTCTGCCGGACTAGTGTTAGTTTGATGATTATACTAATATTAACCGCTTCACTTGAGTAAGCAGAGAAGAGGTGAAATACCAGTCAGACCAGCTGTTAATTCACAGAGTGCTGTACTGTGCTTATTAAAAACACCCAAAAGATGTACCTTTGTGGTTCAGTCTTTTGAATTAGAATCAGAATATTAATCATGCCTCAGGCCTAAATTAAACATTGGAAGGCCCCTTAAGAATTTTCACCAAATTTTCTTGGATTTTTCTTTATTGGGTCTTCCCGGACTCTGTTTAGCTCTGTAATTGCTTTGCTCCTTTGTTGATAGGTTAAAGCACAACGTGATTTTCTCCATGTCATAATATTTAAGAGGACGGCTCAATGGTCTACGCCAAGCTGCAATGTGCAGCTGAGACACCAATTTATAACAGAGTGTGTACAATGTCCAATAAACTGTGATGTATGAACGGTTATGTATTTTAAGATCCACATATATATATATATATATATATATATATATATATATATGGACGGAGATGATTTCTTTCTCCACAGCTTTTACATTCCAATAAGGTTACTAAAAGTTCCTCACCAAATACTATCTATCACGCTGCCTTTACGTGGGCATGTAAAATTTGCAATGGATTTTAAAAAATGGAAAGAAATGATAAAAAACAACAACAAAGTTCTAGTTTGATCAAAACTCATCTAATCTGCTTCTATAAGCATTCGATGGTTAATAACACATTAATAAATGTGTGCCTGAAAAGAGAGCTGAGCACATTTAAGATTGTTCAGATATTCTATTCCTACTTTCAGAGGATATGCTTTGTTACTAATAAATATATCACAGCTTCTTAGATGAATATGAACCCTATTTCACAGAGTTGGAATGTGTGACTAGTAACATGAAGGCGCCTAACTCTCAGTAACTGTTTATTACATGTACTATTTATATTTGGTTCAATTTGAACTTCTGATACTGGAAATCAAAACAAATATGGTGATTATCGAACTGACTTAATGTTTAAAATATTACTGCGCTCTCACCCTCTAACAAAAGGATGAAATGGAAATATATATCACAGTGAGGGAGACTTTGTTTTTAAAAGGCAAATAAATAACAATCACGCAATGTTAGAACTTTTGCTGTATCAGAAAATTTTTCTTCAAGTTCCTCATTTGAATTTATAATAATCTACTAATACTTAAGTTTAAGTAAGAAGTATGCTAATTCTAAACTCCCCCACAATTATTTGTGGAGATAGAAAACATATGTCTGCTGAAATTGATATTTCAATTTATTGACACATTTGGAAGATGCAACATGCTCAGCTTTTCAAAGGTTTGTTTAACAATATTTGGGCTCATCTGATACTACATGGAATTTATCTTGGCAGCATCTGTATGTTACATAACACAGAAAAATAAGTGCAGCTCAATGTGTTAAAATCAAGAAAAAATTATGAGAAGAAAATAGATATATTTTGGAAGAAAGGTGATAAGCATTGTCATGTCCAAGTTATTTATCATGTTAGCTGCTTTCCTTAGAAGAATTAGCGAAATGGAATATGTATGTATTTTAACTGATATGTTCAAAATAGTAATTCTTTTTTTTTACACTGTTTTAAGCTGTTCAGGATGCCTGAATTGTGTAGAAGACAAGGACAATAAGAAGGAGACATTTCAGAAAGAAACGCGCAGGCTGAGGGGAGAGACCCACTTCACCATGCAGTGCTGGACTTCTCAATTGTCCTTGCTGTTCAGAGTTGGACTCCAGTTCTTTTGCCTTCTCTCTGAAAATGCTCGCAGCTTCCCAAGTGATAGACAAATACGTTGTCACAAGTCAATCATCAAGTGTGTGGACTACGTAACAAGACTACGTAACAATCTCTTTGTTGAAAAAAAATTTAAATACAGTTTTGTTAATCATGTCCATGAGAGATCAAACTGGGACCAGCCAAGGTTAGAGACCTGGAGAAAAATTTCCATTCCAGGGATCTTCATTGACAGTAATAAGAATAAGCCTGACATTATGTTAAATATTTAGCAGTAAAAACTTGAGATTACTGGGATAGTGAACAAACTTTATACCCCACAAATACGCTTTAGGAGGTCCTTTGCAGAAGGGCTATTGTTATGATGAAACTTCATAACACAGCTCTAACTGTATGCTTTGGAAACTTAGTTTTATTCATTTTGGATCACTTGAGAAGTACATCCCAAACAGTTTGTCATTGAATACCTTAGTACCAATCTACATGCTATTAATTTGTTTTAATTTGCCAGTTTTGTTGTATATTATTTTGTTGTATATTCCAAAAGAAATATTTCTTCCTAAGTATTTCAGTATGCATGCCTAGTTGTTACATTTTTTAAGTTAAGTATAAGTTATTTAATATCATTTAATTGCCTGGTCTGTGTTCAAATATCTTGACTTTTGACTTTTACATCAGTACTACTTTAGCACAGTTTTTCAAAAAGAACCTTAATTGAATTTAGAAGATGCAACTAGTAAATGAAGGCTTTTAAATCTTTGAAACCCGTTCTTTCCCATTAATATTATCTTTACACAGTCAATATTTCACTTGTAGACCTTCCCACATTTGGGTTTCATTGATCTATATTTACTACTGAACTAACAAATTTTATTTAGAAGTTTGATTAGATTCTGTTTGAATGCAAATATTTTATTTTGTACCTTTTCCATTATAACATATGCATTTTAGTACCCACACTTTTTACTATTATCAAAATGTCAAGATGAATTAATAAAAATGTGAAAATATGCACTAGATTATTTATAGCAAATGACCATAATACTTAACATCCCATAAGTAATTAACAAAAAATAAATGTCACAACATGCAGCTGATTGAATGAATGGAATATATGATGAAATGTCCAAATACATAGCATTCTATGTATAAAGAAAATATTTGCATAATATAATACATTGTATGTATATGTACATAGTATGATACCATCTAAAGTTTTAACTGGTTTGATCCTATGTAGATCTTATACCACAGTTCTATGAGCTCATGTGTGTAATAGTCATATGATGTACAGAAGACAATATTTCATAGCGGTTCTCCCCATCCCAGTCCCCTGAGGTAAGGGCAGAGTGTATGCAGATGTCTCATATACACCTGAGCACTCATAGTTCCAGGATCTCAGTACTTTGAACAGCTGTGAATGTTTATATTGACCACTATACACATCAATAAAAAGCTTTCATGAATATAGACATAAATACTTGAAAGGCTGTTGATAACATGATCATTTTTTCAAAATATGCTTTTGACCATGGTTATAATAACCGGCATGAATTTCTTCCTCTGGAACAGGCTTCAAATCCAGTCAAAGAGCAATTGGTTACTTCCATAAGTTGTTCAACACTATTGTGTGATTAGAAAAATCTAGCCTAGCAGGTTGGAATTGTACGTCAAGCAACGGGAGCAAGCAGGGCGAGTTTCTTGGTCAGTAGTTTTCTCTGTGTTCTCCATCAAAAGTGGTGGTATATTCAGTGATAAGATCTTTCCATATAGTTAACGTGGTTCACCAAGAATGATGGCAACAACCTATGTGTCTGGGAGAATCTCTGGAGGTTTCCAGTTGATAGGTCATAGGTTTCCTGATTTTGTTATTGAGGATTTTGTTTAATAACCAATGTTTCCAGAAAGCAGCATTGTTCACCCAAGAGGGGTAGCACTTTTCAAAACTACTTATTTAAATATTATATCCTTTGATTACATACTTGTGGTAATTTGAAAGAAAATGATCCCCAAAGGGAGGTGAGACCTTGTTGGTGGAAGCGTGTCACTGTGGAGATGAGCTTTGAGGTCTCTTTTGCTCAAGCTTCCCACAGCATGACAGTCAGTCATCTTTCTGTTGCTGCAAGTTGTTGTACTCTTGGAACTAGTAATTTGTTGGCCTATATGCTCCTATGCTTCTGGTCATGATGATAATAGACTAAAACTCTAAAACTGTCAGCGGGCCACCACATGTAAATGTTTTCAGTATAGCAGTTTCTGTGTTCATGGTGTCTCTTCACAGCAATAAAAATCCTAAGACAACACTAAAGAGGTTTCCTTAGAGTTTTTTCCATAATCCTTAACTTTAGTTAATTACCATCTTGTCTATCTTTCCTTGCTCCCACTTCCCTGCAGGTATTTATTTTATTTTATTTTATTTTATTTATGTTACTTATTATGAGTGGTTTCACATATATTATAAATTATATATATTTATTTGTATTTTTATCACATTTAAAATAATACTTTTTAAATATCTTCTTTGAGATTTAGGCTTTCTGTCCTACACTAAAAAAAATCTTAATACTTTCTAATCATTCAATTTTAACAATTATAAAGTTCACATGAATTCCCTATTTTTTTATTGACACTGATAACGAAATTACTGAAGCAATATCATTGATCTTATTTAGAATTTCTTTGCAGAGCCCTGTTGCACTGCTGAGGAGCTCTTCCCAGAGAGGTGAGTGGGTGCTCGCCTGGGTGGCCTGCCTGTCCGGGAAGAGAGCACAGCCCCTCCCCCCTCAGCTTCTGCAGCAGGGTCTTCGGTGTTCCACAGGACCCCTCCCTCCTTCCACTGCTGCTGACTCTTTGTCTCCAGGGTTCAGGGAAGACCAGCTAGCCCTGATGCACTGCTGAGGAACTCTTCCCAGAGAGCTGCTGGCCCTTTGTCTCCCGGGTCTTGGGAAGACCAGCTAGCCCTGTTGCACTGCTGAGGAGCTCTTCCCAGAGAGTGCTGAGGAACTCTATCCAGAGAGTGCTGAGAAGTCCTACCCAGAGAGTGTTGAGGAGTTCTATCCAGAAAGTGCTGAGGAGTTTCATCCAGAGTGGAGGAGATGGGCAGGCGCCAATGCAAGAATTCCTCCAACAACCTGAAAGGCAACATGACACCTCCAGAATCCAGGGAGCTCGAAACTAGAAGAATTGAACACCCTACTCCAGAAGAAATAGAAGAAATCGACTCTAAGCGGATCTTTATGAAAATAATAGAGGAACTTAAACAAGAGGTGAAAATCTGCCGTAAAGAAATGGAAGATAAGTATAACAAAAAGATTGAGGAAATGAGTAAAGAAATGAAAGAGAAATATACCAAAAAGTTTGAAGAAATGAGTAAATCCGTAAATGAAATTCTGGGAAACCAAGAAAAAACAATCAAACAGGTAATAGAAACAGTTCAAGATTTGAAAACTGAAATGGAGTCAATGAAGAAATCACAAACCGAGGACTGGCCAGCTATGGAAAATCTAGGTAAACGAACAGAGACTTCAGAAACAAGCATAACCAACAGAATACAAGAGATAGAAGAAAGAATCTCAGACTCTGAGGACACCATAGAGAAATTAAACACTCTGACCAAAGAAAACAGCAAATCCAACAAATTCTCATCACAAAACATTCAGGAACTGTGGGACACAATAAAAAAACCAAATCTAAGAATAATAGGAGTAGAAGAAGGAGAAGAATTGCAGATCAAAGGTCCAGAAAATATACTCAACAAAATTATAGAAGAAAACTTTCCCATCCTAAAGAACGATATTCCTATGAAGGTTCAAAAAGCATACAGAACACCGAATAGACTGGATCAGAAGAAAACATCCCCTCGCCATATAATAATCAAAACACAAAGCATTCAGACTAAAGAAAGGATATTGAGAGCTGCAAAGGAAAAAGGTCAAGTAACTTATAAAGGTAAACCTATCAGACTTACACCAGACTTCTCTATGGAAGCCATGAAAGCCAGAAGGTCCTGGATAGAAGTACTGCAGAAACTAAGAGACCATGGATGCAAGCCCAGACTACTATACCCAGTCAAGCTATTGTTCACTATCAACGGAGAAAACAAAATATTCCAGGATAAAAACAAATTTAAACAATATGTAACTACTAATCCAGCCTTACAAAGAATATTAGAAGGAAAATCACAACCCAAGGAATCCAACATTCCCAACACTGCCTACAATAACTCAAACATCTAGCGACCCTACACAAGCACAACTCAAAGAAGGAAAACTCATACACTCTACTACCAAAAAAAATGACCGGAGTCATCGATCACTGGTCATTAATATCACTTAATATCAATGGACTCAACTCACCTATAAAGAGGCACAGACTTAGAGATTGGATACGAAAACAGGATCCAACATTCTGCTGTTTACAAGAAACACACCTCAACCACAAAGACAGACACCTACTCAGAATAAAGGGTTGGGAAAAGGTTTTCCCAGCAAATGAATCTAAGAAACAAGTGGGTGTGGCCATTCTAATATCTAACAAAATCGACTTCAAACTAAAATCAATCAGAAGAGATGGAGATGGACATTTCATACTCATAACAGGAACAATTCATCAGGAAGAAGTCTCAATCCTGAATATCTATGCCCCTAATATAAAGGCACCCACATATGTAAAAGAAACTCTTCTAGAACTCAAGGCAGTCATCAAACCACACACACTAATAGTAGGAGACTTCAACACTCCTCTCTCACCAATGGACAGGTCAATCAGACAGAAACCTAACAGAGAAATAAGAGATTTATTGGAGGTACTGAATCAAATGGACTTAACAGACATCTATAGAACACTCCACCCAAATAGGAAAGAATATACCTTCTTCTCTGCAATTCATGGAACCTTCTCAAAAATTGACCACAAACTTGGTAACAAAGCAAACTTCCACAGATACAAAAAAATATTAGTAACCACCTGTGTCTTGTCAGATCACCATGGATTAAAATTAGAATTCAACAACAATGCTACCCCCAGGAAGCCAACAAACTCATGGAAGTTGAACAGTCAACTACTAAATCACCCCTGGGTCAAGGAAGAAATAAAGAAAGAAATTAAACTCTTCTTTGAATTTAATGAAAACAAAGACACAACATATTCAAACCTATGGGACACTATGAAAGCAGTGCTAAGAGGAAAGTTCATAGCACTAAGTGCCCAATTAAAGAAAACAGAGAAAGCACACATTGGAGACTTAACAGCACACTTGAAAGCTCTAGAAAGAAAGAAGCTGATTTACCCAGGAGGAGTAGGAGAATGGAAATAATCAAATTGAGGGCTGAGATCAACAAAATAGAAACACAGAAAACAATCCAAAGAATCAATGAAACAAAAAGCTGGTTCTTGGAGAAAATCAACAAGATTGACAAACCCCTATCCAAACTAATCAAATGGCAGAGAGAGAACTTGCAAATTAATAGGATCAGAAATGAAAAGGGGGACATAACCACAGACACAGAGGAAATTCAGAGGATCATTAGATCTTACTACGAAAGTTTATATGCCACAAAGTTGGAAAATGTAAAAGAAATGGACATTTTTTAGATAAGTACCATATACCAAAGTTGAACCAAGAGCAGGCAAACAATCTAAATAGACCTGTTAGTCATGAAGAATTAGAAGCTGTTATCAAAAATCTCCCTACCAAAAAAAGTCCAGGACCAGATGGTTTCAATGCAGAATTCTACCAGAACTTCCAGGAAGAGATAATACCTATACTCCTTAATGTATTCCACAATATAGAAACAGAAGAGTCACTGCCAAACTCCTTTTATGAAGCTACAGTCACCCTAATACCAAAACCACACAAAGACACAACCAAGAAAGAGAATTACAGGCCAATCTCACTCATGAACATCGATGCGAAAATTCTCAATAAAATACTGGCAAACCGAATTCAAGAACACATTAGAAAAATTATCCATTATGATCAAGTCGGCTTCATCCCAGAGATGCAGGGCTGGTTCAACATACGCAAATCTATCAATGTAATCCATCATATAAATAAACTGAAAGAAAAAACCATATGATCATTTCATTAGATGCTGAAAAAGCATTTGACAAAATTCAACACCCATTTATGATAAAGGTGTTGGAGAGACTGGAGATACAAGGATCATGCCTAAATACAATAAAACCAATATACAGCAAGCCGACAGCTAACATCAAATTGAATGGAGAGAAACTCAAAGCCTTTCCACTAAAATCAGGAACACGACAAGGCTGTCCACTCTCTCCATACCTCTTCAATATAGTGCTTGAAGTTCTAGGAATAGCAATAAGACAACATAAGGGGATCAAGGGGATTCGAATTGGAAAGGATGAAGTTAAACTTTCGTTATTTGCTGACGATATAATAGTGTACATAAGAGACCCCAAAAACTCTACCAAAGAACTCGTACAGCTGATAAACACCTTTAGTAACATGGCAGGATACAAGATCAACTCCAAAAAATCAGTGGCCCTCCTATACACAAAGGATAAAGAAGCAGAGAGGGAAATCAGAGAAACATCACCTTTCACGATAGCCACAAATAGCATAAAATATCGTGGGGTTACTCTAACCAAGGAAGTGAAAGACCTATTTGACAAGAACTTTAAGCCTTTGAAAAAAGAAATTGAGGAGGATACCAGAAAATGGAAAGACCTCCCCTGCTCTCGGATTGGGAGAATCAACATAGTAAAAATGGCAATTCTACCAAAAGCAATCTATAGATTCAATGCAATCCCCATCAAAATCCCATCAAACTTCTTCACAGACCTGGAGAGAACAATAATCAAGTTTATATGGAAAAACAAAAAACCCAGGATAGCCAAAACAATCTTATACAATAAAGGAACTTCTGGAGGCATTACCATCCCTGACTTCAAACTCTATTACAGAGCTACAGTATTGAAAACAGCTTGGTATTGGCATAAGAACAGAGAAGTCGACCTATGGAATCGAATAGAAGACCCAGATACTAACTCACAAACCTAAAAACACCTAATTTTCGACAAGGGAGCTAAAGGTATACAATGGAAGAAGGAAAGCATTTTTAACAAATGGTGCTGGCATAACTGGATGTCAACCTGTAGAAGAATGAAAGTAGATCCATATCTATCACCATGCACAAAACTCAAGTCCAAATGGATTAAAGACATCAACATCAATCGGTCCACTTTGAACCTGATAGAAGAGAAAGTGGGAAGTAGTCTACAAGATATAGGCACAGGAGGCCACTTCCTAAGTAGCACCCCAGTAGCACAGACAATAAGAGAAACAATGAAAAAATGGGACCTGCTGAAACTGAGAAGCTTCTGTAAAGCAAAGGACACTGTCAGTAAGACAAAAAGGTTGCCTTTTGACTGGGAGAAGATCTTCACCAACCCCTCATCAGACAAAGGTCTGATCTCCAAAATATACAAAGAACTCAAGAAACTAGACACTAAAACTCTAATTAACCCAATTAAAAAATGGGGTACTGATCTGAACAGAGAATTCACAACAGATGAACTTCGAATGGCCAAAAGACACTTAAGGTCATGCTCAACCTCCTTAGTGATGAGGGAAATGCAAATCAAAACCAGTTTGAGATACCATCTTACACCTGTCAGAATAGCTAAACTCAAAAACACCAATGATAGCCTATGCTGGAGAGGATGTGGAATGAAGGGAACACTCATCCATTGTTGGTGGGAATGCAAACTTGTGCAGCCACTGTGGAAATCAGTGTGGCGGTTTCTCAGGAAACTGGGAGTCAACCTCCCTCAGGACCCAGCAATTCCACTCTTGGGAATATACCCAAGAGATGCCCTGTCATACTACAAAAGTATTTGTTCAACTATGTTCATAGCTGCACTATCTGTAATAGCCAGAACCTGGAAACAGCCTAGGTGCCCCTCAATAGAAGAATGGTTAAAAAAGGTGTGGAACATATACACATTAGAGTTCTACTCAGCGGTAAGAAACAATGACATCTTGAATTTTGCATGCAAATGGATGGAAATAGAAAACGCTTTACTGAGTGAGGTAACCCAGACCCAAAAAGACGAATATGGTATGTACTCACTCAAAAGTGGATTCTAGCCATAGTTAAAGGTCTTTGAGTCTATAATTTGTGATCCTAGAGAAGCTAGATAAGAAGGTGAACCTGAAGAAAATTTATATAGTTTTCCTCCTGGATAATACAACTAGACAAGATTGCCAAGCAAACTCAGGTGCATGGGGGGTGAGGGGGTGGAAGTAAGGGAAGATGGTTAGGGAGAGGGGAGAGGGCGAGAATTGGGGATGGTTTGGGGGAATGGGAGGGGGGAGGGAGGAAGGATGGTTATGGGAGCAGTGAAGTTTATATCGCAACTAAGAGAGCCATTCTAGGGTTTGCAAGAGACTTGATTCTGGAGGGGTTCCCAGTAAAAATTAAATAAATAAATAAATAAATAAATAAAAAGAAAAAGAAAAAAAAGAAAAAGAAAACGCTTTACTGAGTCAGGTAAGCCAGACACAAAAAGAGGAATAAGGTATGTATCCACTCATAAGTGGATTCTAGCCATAATTAATGGTCTTTGAGTCTATTATTCGTGATCCTAGAGAAGCTAAATAAGAAGGTGAACCTGAAGAAAATGCAGGTAGTTTTCCTCCTTGAGATTGAAAATAGACAAGAGTTCCAGGTAACCACGGGTGCATGGGGGGGTGGGAGGGTGGGAGGGTAGTTGGAAGGGGAGAGGGTTAGAGAAAAGGGAGCAGGGGAGGAATGGGAAATGCTCGGGGGACTGGGAGGGGGGAGGGAGGAAGGATAGATATGGGTTCAGGGAAGAATATATCTCAACTATGGAAATCAGTTTAGGGTTTACTAGAGACTTGACTGTAAATGGGATCCCAGGTGCAAGGAGAGATCCCCAGATTGTTCTCTGGACAGAGGAGAGGGTGCCTGAACTGGCCTTGACCCATAATCATACTGATGAATATTTTGCTTATCACCATAGATCATTCATCTGGCAATGGATGGAGATAGAGACCGGGACCCACGTTGGAACACTGGACTTAATTCCCTAGGTCCAAGCGAGAAGCTGAAGGAAGAAGAACGTGAGCAGGGAGGGCAAGATCAGAGGGAACCTTCATCTGGCAATGGATGGCGATGCAGATGGAGACCCACATTGGAGCACCGGACTGAGACCCCCAAGGTCCAAAGGAGGAGCAGAAGGAGGAAGAACATGAAAAAGAAAATCAGAACCGCAAGGGGAACGATCACCCACTGATACAAGGGGTTGGATCTAATGAGAGTTCACCAAGGCCAGTTGACTGAGACGGAAGGAGCGCTTGATCCAACCAGATTCTCTGGAGGAGGCTGGATTCCCTGAATGTGGCTGACCCGAAGTCTTTCTGAAAAGCCATTGACAATGACTCTGGGACTTGTTTCCTCTGCATATACTGGATTTTTGGGGATCCAGTCTGTTTGGATACTCACCTTCCTGGACCTGGAGGGAGCGGGAGGAACTTGAACTTCCCACAGGGCAGGAAACCCTGACTGCTCTTAGGGATGGAGAGGGAAGAGGAGAGGGAGTGGGGGGAGTGGGAGGGTGTTGGGAGGAGGGACAAAATGGAAACTTTTATATTTTAATAAACTTAAAAAAAAGAATTTCTTTGCAGACTTCTTTTGTTTTTTGTTTTTGTTGCTGCTAATTTACCTTAAGTTATATATTATTAAGTGTCTAATTTCAGAATATTGTTTGAATATGGTTTTCCATTCTGGGACAAATGAAACTAACCCACACAAAATTCTGTTTCTTTCAGTTGATTTTCAGGTTTTGTATATTAATCTCAATATTACATTTGGATTTAAAGATTTAAGTAAAGTATATTTTTTTTTGCTTCCAACTTAACACAAGATACATTTCAGAAAGGTGGACTTCAAATCTGTCTTTGACTCACTTCCTTTTTTCTTTTAGTTTTTTAAAATTACAGTTGCATCATGCATCCCTACACTTCCTTCCCTCTAAACCTTCCTATAAATGCCTCCTTGCTTGCTTATAAAAACATGATCTCTTTTTTTCATTAATTGTTGTACATTTATATGGGTATACATATACATTCATAAATACAACCTGCTCTGTCTATATAATGTTGCTCAAGTGTATATTTTCAGGACTATTTGGTATTGGATAATCAATTGTGCCACTTTTCTGGGGAAGACTATTTTTCTTACTCTCAACATTTCTTAGTTTCTTGTAGATATTTGTGTAAGGGTGAAGCCTTATGAGCTTTTCCCAATCCCTTTCAAAGTGGCCATGGGTGTCATCATGAGTGTTATGGCCTTGTTTAGCTCATGTGGAGGTAGTTCTGTGGGTGAGACTTTATGGGAGTAGTTTCCAAAATTACTAAGAGATACAATCTCACAGCCAAGTGTCTGTTCTATTGATAGTTATAACCTATCTGTACTCTTTCCCACAGTGTTCTTTGAACCTAAAACATAGGTGTTGTTTTATAGATGTATCCTTGAGACTGGATTCATTCCACAACTGCATTTTTATTTTTTGTGGTTTTCTGTAATAGTATCTACGTGTTGCAATGAGAAGCATCCTTGATGAGAGTGGTGAACTTAAGGTATTTTAGTGGCCAACTCTTCAGAAAGCTACTTAGTATTTAATCAATAAGGTGAAAGCTATAAAAAAACTTTTTAATGGGAACTGTATAATACTTGTCTTTAATGTTAAACGAAAAAGTTTTTGCCAGCCATTTTTAGGAAGAATATTTTCATGTTGTTGTTTCCTGCTATTATTATTATCTTTAATTTATTAAGTATATTTAAAAGTCAAGATAATATTTAAAAGGAGAGTTAAACAAATTGCTACAGATGTGTCTTCTAAGCTTCTGGGAATTACAATTCTAGGGTCTATTAGTTGAGTCATTTAAGCAGCAATACCTTGGTTTTAGGCTAATTCTTCCCAAACTGCAAATCCCAAAGAAGAAACACACACGTATACTATCACCACCACCACAAAAAAAATCAAAATTAAGAGGAATTAGTGATCACTGATTATTGATACATTAATAATGGATATATTAATATCAATATTCTCAATTCTCCTATAAAAAGACACAGGCTGAAAGAATGGATATAAAAACAGAAGCCTACATTCTGCTGCTTACAAGAAACACACATCAACTTCAAAGACAGTCATCACCTAAAAGGTTGGTAAAAGACTTTTCAATCAAATGGACTTAAGAAGTAAGCTTGGGTAGTTATCCTAATATCTAACAAAATAGCCTTCAAACTAAAGTTAATTAAGATTGATGGATAAGGACAATTTTCATTCAACATAGGAAAAATTAATCAAGATGAATCTCAACTCTGAACATTTATGCCCCAAATACAAGACCACCCACACATGTAAAAGAAACATTACTAAAGTTTAAATCGCACATCAAATCCTACACACTAATAGTGGGAGACTTCAACATACTACTCTTACCAATGGCCATGACTTCCAGACAAAAAATTAAGGGAGAAATAAGGGAGCCAGCAGATATCACAACTCAAATAGTATTAACAGATATCTATCAAACTTTCCACCCAAACTTTCCACCCAAACTTAGCACCACATGGAACCTTTTCTAAAACTGACCACATACTCTGTCATAAAACAAATCTCAACATATACAAGAAATTGGAATAGCCCCCTGTGTCTTATTGGATCACCATGGGTTAAGTTAGAATTCAATAACAACACAAATTATAGAAAGTTTACAAACTCATGAAAACTGAATTACTGATGGGTCAAGGAAGAAACAAGAAGAAATTAAACACTTCCTAGAGCTTCCTCTTTATTATGAAAATAAATGTATAATATCCTCAAACTTATGAGGCATTATAAAAACAATACTAAGAGGAAAGGTCATGACACTAAACGCCTACATAAAGAATTAGAAGAAATCTCACACTTGTAACAGCACACCTGAAAACACTGGAACAAAAAGAAGTAAGTTCACCCAGAAGAAGTAAACGACAGGAAATAGTCAAATTGAAGGCTGACTCAAGAAAATAGAAATAAAGAGAATAATGCAAAGAATTAATAACATAAAGAGTTGCTTTTTGAGAAAATCAACAAATAGACATACCCTTATTCATACTAACAAAAGGCAGGGAGAGAGAGCATCCAAATTAACAAAATCATAAAGACAAAGGAGGACATAACAAGAGACACTAAGGAAATCCAGAGAATCATCAGGTCATACTTCAAAAAACTGTACTCCACAAAAAGGAAAAATTTAAAAGAAATGGGCAATTTTCTGTGTAGGTACCACTTACTAAAATTAAATCAAGATCAGATAAACAACTTAAATGTATCTATAGTCTCTAAGTAGTCTCTATGGAAATAGAAGCAGTCATCAAAAAATCTTCCAACCCCCCCCCAAAGAAAGGCCAGGGCCACATGCCACATAATTTCAGTACAGAATTCTATCAGAATTTCAAAGAACAGCTAATACTATTTATTACTCCTCAAATTGTTTTAAACACTCTCATATACATTGATGCAAAAACTTCAATAAAATACTGACAAACTGAATCAAAGAACACATCAAAAATCATCTACCATGATCAAATAAGCTTCGCCCTAGAGATTCAGGGATGGTTCAACATACATAAAGTTTCAATATAATCCATAATATAAACAAACAGAAAGAAAAATAAAACACTTGATTATCTCATTAGATGCAGAACAAAAACTCTTTGACAAAATCCAACACTCCTTCAGGATAAAATATATCGAAACAATGTAATAAAACAATGTAATAAAAGCAATTTAGAGCAAGTCAACAGCCAAACTCAAAACATATATATATATATATATATATATATATATATATATATTCCACTAAAATCAGGAACATTACAAGACTGTATATTCTCTCCATATCTATTCAGTATAGTACTCGATGTTCTACCTAGAGCAGTAAGACAACAAAAGGAAATCAAGGGAATACAAATTGGAAACAAGTCAAATTTTGTTATTTGCAGATGATATGATAGTATACAAAAATGATCACAAAAATCCTACCAGGGAACTCCTAGAGCTGATAAACACTGTCAGTAATGTGGCAGGTTACAGATAACTCAAAACAAAACAAAACAAAACAAAACAGTGCTCTTCTATATACAAATAATGAATGGGCTCAGTAAGAAATCAGAAACATCATCCTTTACAATAACTATAAATAATATAAAATATCTTGGGGGTAACTCTAACCACATAAATGAAAGACTCGTATGACAAGAATTTTAAGTCTTTGAAGAAAGAAAATGAAGAAGATACCAAAAAAAAAAATGGAAATATCTCCCATGCTCTTGAATAGGTACCATCAGCCTAATAAAATGACAATCTTACTAAAGGAATCTACAGATTCAATGAAATCCCATTCAAAATTCCAACACAGTTCTTCACAGATCTTAAAGAGCAATCAATGCTCAACTTCTTATGGAAAAACAAAAAACCCAGAAGAGCTGAAACAATCCTGTACAATAAAGCAATATAGGAGGCCTTACCATTTCTGGGAAGAGGATGGGAAGGGGTGGGTGGTGGAGAGTGGGGGAGAGGGAGAAGGGGGAGGGACTGTGGTTGGTATGCAAAATAAATAAAAAACAAAAAACGAATAAATATTCCTTTTAGAAAGTCTCAGGAAAAACGAATCACATAGTATTTGTTTGAAGAAAAAATTCTTCTTGACCATAATTAGGGGAAATATATTCATGTTATTTTTATTTTTATTTTATTATTAATTTATTGACAATATTTTTAAACAGGTCAAGAGTTTCAAAGGAGAGCTAAACAGATTGCTACAGATGTGTCTTCTAAGCTTCCGTGAATTACAATTCTAGGACCCATTAGTTGAGCCATTTAATTGGGTAATATCTTGGTTTTAGGCTAATTCTTCTCTAGTTAAATGAAGTGTAGAATTAAGCCAATTATCCACTTAATTAAGAAAAAAATATATGTTTTCTTGAAAAGCATTTTTCTGTTTTGTTTATCTTAGAATATTAACACAATCACATGATTTTTCCTTCTTTTTGCCTGAAGAAATATAATAGTCTATAGATTTTTTTTCATGCTTTAACCTACAGAAAAAAAGCTTTTTCTAAAATTTTGGTGAAATAAAAATTCTAAAATAAGCAAACTAGAATTTGGATAGGTAAAAATACATTGGCCACTGTCAAGGTTATTATAGGTAAACCTGCTTTGTGTGTAATGAGATCTTGCTTTTCTAGTTGCTTCTATGAAACCTTGGTGAGAAGATTTTATTGCCTTGAAGTAATATTTTTTTAACATGTTTAACTTCCTTATCTTCTAATGCAGTTACTTCTCTGTGTCCCAATAGGGAAACACAATTGTTTTCTCACTTTGAAATGAGTGTCTATTAGTATAAATAGCAAAGTGAAATTGTAGGAAAGAATTATCTATGCATCCTTTCTTTGTGCATTCTAAGAACATTGAGAGTGTGTTTCTGAGAAGAAACAAGGGAAGCCCCTGAAGTGGGAGCAAGCCATGAAGGAAGATGTTGCACAGCTGGCTTTAAAGGTAGAGGACAGGACCAAGCACTAGGCAATGACACAGTACCTGAACCTTTGAAACAGGGGAAGGAATACTTCAAGTAGCATGTGTGGAAACCACAGCCCATGCAAATTTGATTTTGGTCTCATTTAGTAGATTGCAGATGTTAGGCCTTTGAAACTTTATGAATAGAAAAAAAGCCAAACAGACTTGTGTTGCATTCACTAAGTAAGTTTGTGGTGATGAATACAAAGGGAATAATGGGTCTTCACCTACTCCTCCTTTCTACATGTACTTCAGGTCCCTTGGCCACAAATATATTTTCACTTTTCACTTGATGTGGAAAAAAACCAACCAAACAAAGAAAAACATTAACGAGTAAATCAGGGAGCTTTTGATGAGCAGTTTTGGTAAAACGTCCTAGACATACTGAGGAAGATACATAGAACATAGAAAATATTTTAGATCATCTCAATCCTTCAGCCAAGAATAAATTTAAATTACACGGCTCAAGACACTCTACCTCCATGCCTGGTTCTCTTTAGACAGAAATATAAAAGAAAATCCTAATATATGGCTTTGATAACATAGTAACATGTGAATCCACAAAGACAGCTAACCATCACATCCTTGATTAGTGTGTTTGGAATGAAGGTTACAGGGAAATAAATATACAAGTTTTTGACAACAAACCTGACTTATTTGGGAGGGAGGAAAAGCTACCTCTTATTACAACTAGCTTCTGAAGAATAAGTAGGAGGGAAGTGACTGAGCTTTGGTAGGCAAAAAAATATTTAAGGTAATATGAACAACTCTTCCAAGATTGACTGCCAGAGGCTTTAAGCAATTGAATGTGAGTATAGATACATGGAAACCAAATCAAGGGAAACAGTGAGAAATGAAGTTAAGGATGTCAACAAGAATCGGGTTAAACAATGTGTTGTAAACACTCCCTTACTTTTATTTTATTCCAGAAATCTGATGTATAAAGAGAAGAAATCATTTGAAAATGTACAGGTCAGGGACAATTCTCCCACTTTTGAATTTTAGAGATTTTAAGTTGTGTATCTGTTTGGAGAAATTAGATATAGTTATGAAGATGAGAAAAACCTTAAATATTGCAGTACATTGTTGTCACCTGAAATGGACCAACTAAAGGTTTGCTTAGGAGATGAAAGCTGGTGACAAGAACTAGAGTGGGCATAGACTTAAACTGCAGGGGTTTGCAAACTTTAGCACTGTGGCCTGACAATGCCACCCCAAAAACGTGATGGGCTCTATTCATACCTTTTCTGGGTGGCATGATGTAACATCTGTCACATAGTCAGAGGAAACACTGGAGAAGATGTGGGTTAGACTATGCAAAATTCTTTGCTATTTAAAGTATTTAAATTTTGGAAATGCCAGAAAGATGCTGGGATATGAGAAGAAAAAGAATTAAGTAATTTATCCTTTTATTTTTCATTATGCAGCTAATCATGTCTCTACTACATACTTAACATACTTTTGTGGGGGTTTTTGTTTATTTGTTTGATTATTTTTTTTATTTTGAAACAGGGTTTCTCTTTACAGTTCTGGTTGTCCTGGAACTTGCTTTGTAGACCAAACTTGCCTCAAACTCACAGAGATCCACCTGCCCCTACCTTCCAAGTACTGGGATTAAAGGCATGTGGCACCACTGCCTAACAGCTTTAATGTCTTCTTATAAAGCAAATACTGCCTTTTCTCTTGGAGGCAGATGTGGCAATACTACAACGTTCAACTCTTGTACATATCCATGGGCCTTCATTTTCGTTTCTTGATTTTCTTAAACATGACCGTGACTTGGTTACTATTCGCCATACCTAAGATTAACTCCTCATTTCCCTATTGAGTGTGCTATGTATTTCCTTCTAGATTCTTGACTAATACTGTAATTGCAGGCTATCCAAAAACAGAGACTAACATTAAAAGATGGTGGTTTCCAGCAACTACAGGAACAACTGTGAGATTGGAGAGTTGGAGAGTCAGTGCAGTTGTAGTCAATTATATTTACAACAATAGAGCCACACAGACAAGCCCTTTTTAGAGATAAGCTATTCTGAGACTTGCATAGTAAAACGTCACAAAAATTAGAGAAAGTTACAGTATTCTATTTGACCACTCGGATGCATAAATATCTGTACCGTTGACATTATAGACCATAACAAAGTGATGCAATCATTATGGTTACCAGGCCTTTATTCCCTCATCATTGCCACTCAGATTTCAAAGTTTACATTAGGGTTCACTCTTGCTGCAGGAGAGTCTACAAGTATATAATGTCATGCATGTAGCCTTGCAATGTTGCACAGAGTCACTGTGTTACCTAAAAGACTATCTGTGCGCTGCTGGGTCATTCTTCCCACCATGGAGCTTCCTGCTAACACTGATCTTTTCACCGCCCATGTTTTGCTTTTCCAGAATGTCATAACATTGGAATCATGCAGCCTGGCACTTTTATACATTGGCTTCTTTCACTTCCGTTTTCTCTATGTCTGTTCATGACTGAATAACTCATTTCTTAGCACTGCATGACATAGAATATTTACACACACCACTCTTTATCTGTGCATGAATCTACTAAAAGACAACTGTTGTTCCAAGGGTTTTTGCAATTATAAAAATAATTGTCCTAAATTTCAACAGGGGGTTTGATAAATGGAAGGAACTTATAAGTGTAAGTTCTGGATCCTATTGTAACAGGACTTCTACTTATGTGTCAAATTGTCAAAACTATCTCGTCAATGTGACTTTATCACTCGTCTTTCCCAACAACTTTTCAGATATCATTTATGTTACTCTCCGTGCTAGTAGAACTTGCTCTTGCTGCTGTTCAGGATTTGGATTGTGGATACATATATATATATATATATATATATATATATATATATATATATATATATATATATACATATATATATATACTTATATTTATATATATATATAAAATGTAAATGTATAATTTACATTTGTTTAATGACATAGGAAGTTGTCATTTCCAATTACCTTCCTTCAGGAAATATCTTTTCAGTCTGTTGCACATTTTCAATCTGAGTTTTTTATTTTCTTATTATCAATCAGTTCTTTATGGGTTTTGTAGAAAGTTTTTATCACATATGTTGTTTCGAAAATGCTTTCTAACAATCTGTCTTATAATATCATTCTCTTGATCTTCATTGAGATGAAAATTTGTTTCAGTGAAATCCAGATTGCTAATTTTTTCTCTCAAATATATGCTTTGTGTTCTCTCTAGGTTTCTTATACATTGTCACTTAGAATTTTAAAGATTTGTGTTTTAGAGTTAGTCTACCTCTCAAAGCTCTAAAATAAAGTTTTTCAATCAGTCAGATTTAAGAATTAAACAATTCTTCTTTATAGTAAAGGAAACAACTTACAGTGTGAAAATATAATCTATGGATTATAAGGATACCTTTGTCATTATAGATTAGGTAGGTTATTAATATCTAAAAATGAGTAACTCAAATAACTCAATTACCAGAAAAAATAATTTTTTAAAATTATTTTTAAAAATTAGACATTGACATGGCTATTCATTACTGTAATTCATAAAAATAGCTAACAGCTGTATTAAAAATATATGACATTTCTATTATTTAAGGAAATACAAATTGAATCCTTGCAGGTTATCACCCATTCCCAATAGAATTGCTACTGTCA
This sequence comes from Myodes glareolus, assembly GCF_982192425.1. Lineage (NCBI taxonomy): Eukaryota > Metazoa > Chordata > Mammalia > Rodentia > Cricetidae > Myodes > Myodes glareolus. The sequence continues at coordinate 38,602,131 of NC_142046.1, read as the reverse complement.
AAATGGCAAAAGACAAGCAGAAGTAAAAATATGGATCAAAGGAAGTCCTTGTACCAGACTGACAGGGATGTAAATTGGTTAGAGCAAGTTGGTAAGACAGTATGGAGCGCCTCAAAAATTAAAGATAATATCACATGATCCTAGTGAAAGGAAGTTAGAAATCTAATGATTATTTCCACTCTGTGTCCATGTTTCTCACAGCCATATTCACAGTAACTAAGATATGGAAGTCACCTAAATACTGATGGACAGATGAATAAATAAAGAAAAGCAGTACATAAATGTTGGAGGTTTTTTGTTGGTTCTCAGATACCAGGTTAGCTTAGACCAAAAATTATCACACAGACACTGTATTAATTGAACCACTGGTTGGTCCATTAGCTCTAACTTCTTATTGGCCAATTCTTACATCTTAATTTAACCCATTTCTATTAATCTGTGTATCGTCATGTGGCAATGGCTGACTGGTAAAGTTTTAGCACGTCTATCTCTGGTGGCAGATCCATAGTGTCTCACTCTCCACCTTTCTTCTCCTAGCAGTCAGTCCAGTTTTTCCCACCTACCTAAGTTCTGCCCTGTCAACAGGCCAAGGAAGTGTCTTTATTCATTAACCAATAAAGGCAACACAGAGACAGAAGGACCTCTCACACCACATAAAAACAATGGCATGTTATTAAGACTAGTAAAACATTTGTTATTTGTAACATGAAAAAAACTTTGGATGATATTAAATGAGATAAACCAAAAATAAAAAAGATACATACAAACACAGCATTACTTGAATGTAATAACTAAAACACCTCTAAAACTTAAGAAGCAGAGATCAGAATGTCTCTTCCCAGGTCTTAAAATTATGTGAGGATTGGGAAGTTCTACCAATGTTACACTATTTAAGTGAGGAGGACACAGTACATAAAATTATTTTTCCAATGTAGTAATTGTAGCTAAAATTAATTATTTTTATACTTTAAATTTGATAGTAAACTTCCAATGTTTTCTCAAAAAAGGAGTAGTAAGTAATTACATGTCAAGTGATTTGATTAGCTATTTTACAGTGTGTACATTTTTCAACACATGTTGCACATTATAAATTGTATATTACATGGATAAAACATGGATTCAACTGTGGCCTATAACAGGGTTATAATGCTGGCATACTCTTGGCATGTTATAGCCAAAGGCAGCATGGAATACTGGCACTGTCTGTCTTGTGTGACCTATATCTCTTTTCTTTAGTTTCCTATATGAGGCTAAGAGAACACTCATAGCATCTTTGCATGTGAGGTTTCCAGTTGTACTCTCTTTTTTAACTTTTTATTCTTTTTTATTGTTTATATTATGTTCAACATTTTTCTCTGTTCCTCTCACTTCCTCCACTCTCCCTTTCTACCCTCTCCTCTGACCCCCATGCTCTCAATTTACACAGCAGATCTTGTCTTTTTCTCCTTTCTGTTTAGATACATGTATGTCTCTCTAGAGGTCCTCTTTGTTGTCTAGGTTCTCTGGGCTTGTGGATTGTAGGCTGGTTTTTCTTTGCTTTATGTCTAAAAACCACTTATGAGTGAGCACATATGAGCTTTGTCTTTCTGAGTCTAGGTTATCTCACTCAATATGTTTTTTTCTAGATCCATCCATTTGCCTGCAAATTTCAAGATACCATTATTTTGTACTGCTTAGTAGTACTCCATTGTGTAAATGTACCACATTTTCTTTATCTGTTCTTTGGTTGAGGGGTATCTAGGTTGTTTACAGTATCTAACTATTACAAATATTGCTGCTATGAATATACTTGAACAAATGTCTTTGTGGTATGAATGAGTTCCCTTTAGACATATACCCAAAAGTTGTATTGCTGTGTCTTGAGATAGATTGTTTTCTAATAATTCAGTGTGAAAAATCACCACACTGAATCACCAATTTGTCTAGGAAGAAATAAAGAAAGAAATTAAATATTCCCTAAAATTTAACAAAAACAGCCATACAACATACCCAAACTTGTGGGACACAATGAAGTGTTAAGAGGAAAGTTCATAGCACCAAATGCCTACACAAAGGAGGTGAAAAAATCCCATACTTGTGAGTTATCAGAACACCTGAAAGCTCTAGAACCAAAAGAAGAAAACTCACCCTGAAGAACTAAAAGGCAAAAAATAAACAAATTGAGAGCTGAAATCAACAAAGTAGAACAAAGAAAGAAATACAAAGAATCAATGAGACAAAGAGTTGGTTCTTTGGGAAAATGAAGAAAATAGACAAACCTTTATCCAAAGTAGTCAAAAGGCATAAAGAAAATATACAAATTAACAAAGTCAGAAATGTAAAGAGGGGCATAACAACAGACACAGAGAAAATTCAGAGAGCCATCAGGTCGTACTTCAAAAATCTGCAAACTGGAAAACTTAAGTAAATGAACAATTTTCTGGATAAATATCACTTATCAAAATAAAATCAAGTTCAGATAAGCAAATTAAATATACCTATAACCACTATGGAAATAGAAACAGTCATCAAAAGTCTCCCAATCAAAAAAAGCCCAGGACCAGATGGTTTCTGTGCATAATTCTACAAGATTCTCAAAGACGAGCTAATGTCAATAGGCCTCAAATTGTTCCACACAATAGAAACAGAAGGAACATTGAAAAACTTTTATTATGAGGCTACAGTTACCTTGATACTCAAACCACACAAAGACACTACTAGGAAATGATCATTCTCACTCATGAACGTTGATGCAAAAATACTCAATAAAATATTGCCCTCTTTTGATAGCTCCAGAAAGATTAAAAGGTTCCGTGACAGAATGTATTCCTTTGGTCTTTAGGGAAACAATTGTATCTCTGAGGGAAAGAAGCCACTCAATGACCTTGGCAATCTCCTTTAGACCTGTTAATAGCAATATAATAAGATTACAATGTGAAAATAAAGCATCTGATGGGTGCTGAAACTATAGATGAAATAGTAATGAAAAATCTATAAATTAACAAATCAATAGTGTCATAAGAGAAAAAGTTAAGTTAGTAGCCTACTAAAGTATTGCTTAGTATAAAAAAAACAAAAGCAAAGTCAAACTTACAGATTTAGAAACAAAAGTTGACATAAATGGCATGAGAGATTCAGGGTCATATATCCAGTGTCCAGTAATCTTGTTCTAGCTTGATCTTCAACCAATTCAGAGATCAGAAACTAATCTACATAAAATAGTCCAAACCATTTTTACACAGTTATAATTCCCCTCAATGATTGGCCTTACAATTCTCTTTAGACAAATACAGAATTTTAATCTCTAGTCTACTGGTAGTTGTTTTCATATTTAAAAATGACTTTTACATTTCATGCAATCCTCAGAGTTTCTTAATCCTTGTATTGCTGCTTCCAACAGCGTTCAGTTCAACACTGAACGAGCACTATCTGCTGATTCTGATCACGGTGCTCCCAATGATGCAGTATTAGACTAAAGCAGCGTTCTTGCCAGCTTTGTTACAACACATATTTTTATATAATAGAGCTGTAAATATCTGAGAAATAGGGAATAATCTGAGAGCATTTAATATGTATACTGATGACGAGTTTTATAAAGGACCCTGTTTCATCCCGTGTTGATTATTTACTAGTTGTAGTGTATCAGTGACCTTTTCTCATATAGTTTCTAAACACTTTATCCTGGATCAGATCACTTCAGGAATGAATGGTAACTCACCTTTGTTTCATTTCTCCTCTTAAGTACGGCGTTATTGCAGCTGTTCAGTCTCCATAGTGCTCCGCACTCTAATTTTTTTAATTTATTTATTCATTTATTAAAAATTTCCACCTCCTCCCAGCCTCCCTTTTCCCTTCCCCTCCGCATTTCCCCCTCCCTCTCTAGTCCTAAGAGCAGTCAGGTTTCCATGCCCCGTGGGAAGTCCAAGGTCTTCCCCACTCCATCCAGGTCTATAAAGGTGAGCATCCAAACAAACCAGGATCCCACAAAGTTAGTCCATGCAGTAGAATCAAAACTCAACGCCATTGCCCTTGGCTTCTCAGTCAGCCTTCATTGACAGACACATTCAGAGTGTCCAGTTTGATCACATGCTCCATCACTCCCAGTCCAGCTGGCCCTGGTGAGCTGCCATTAGATCCGTCCCAGTGTCTCAGTGGGTAGACGCACCCCTCGTGGTCCTGACTTCCTTGCTCATGTTTCCCCTCCTTCTGCTCCTCATTTGGATCTTGGGAGCTAAGTCCAGTGCTTCAATACGGGTCTCTGTCTTTATCTCCATCCATCGCCAAATGAAGGTTCTATGGTGATATGCAAGATATTCATCAGTGTGGGTATGGGACAAGGCCAGTCCAGGCACCCTCTCCTCTGCTGCCCAAGGAACAATCTGGGGACCTCTCCTTGGATCTAGGAACCCCTCTAGAATCAAGTCTCTTGCAAACCCTAAAATGGCTCCCTTAATTAAGATATTTACTTCCCTGCCCCCATATCTACCCTTCTTCCATCCCACCCATCCCATTCCCCCAAGCTTTCCCCAATCCTCCCCTTCTCCCCTCTCCCTACCCATCTTCCCTTACATCCAACCCCCCCCCCCGTGCACCCAAGTTTTGCCTGGAAATCTTGTCTACTTCCAATATCCAGGAGGGTAACTATAAGACTTTCTTTAGGTTCACCTTCTTATTTAGCTTCTCTAGGATCACGAATTATAGGCTCAATGTCCTTTAATTATGGCTAGAATCCACTTATGAGTGAGTACATACCATATTCCTCTTTTTGGGTCTGGGTTACCTTACACAGTAAAGCGTTTTCTATTTCCATCCATTTGCATGCAAAATTCAAGATGTCATTGTTTTTTACTGCTGAGTAAAACTCTAATGTGTATATGCTCCACACCTTCAAGACACAACCAAGAAAGAGAATTACAGGCCAATCTCACTCAAGAACATCGATGCGAAAATTCTCAATAAAATACTGGCAAACCGAATCCAAGAACACATTAGAAAAATTATCCATTATGATCAAGTAGGCTTCATCCCAGAGATGCAGGGCTTGTTCAACATACGCAAATCTATCAATGTAATCCATCATATAAATAAACTGAAAGAAAAAAACCATATGATCATTTCATTGGATGCTGAAAAAGCATTTGACAAAATTCAACACCCATTTATGATAAAGGTGTTGGAGAGACTGGGGATACAAGGATCATACCTAAATATAATAAAAGCAATATACAGCAAGCCGACAGCTAACATCAAATTGAATGGAGAGAAACTCAAAGCCTTTCCACTAAAATCAGGAACACGACAAGGCTGTCCACTCTCTCCATATGTCTTCAATATAGTGCTTGAAGTTCCAGCAATAGCAATGAGACAACATAAGGAGATCAAGGGGATTCGAATTGGAAATGAAGAAGTTAAACTTTCGTTATTTGCAGGTGATATGATAGTGTACATAAGCGATCCCAAAAACTCTACCAAAGAACTCCTACAGCTGATAAACACCTTTAGTAATGTGGCAGGATACAAGATCAACTCCCAAAAATCAGTAGCCCTCCTATACACAAAGGATAAAGAAGCAGAGAGGGAAATCATAGAAGCATCACCTTTCACGATAGCCACAAATAGCATAAAATATCTTGGGGTAACTCTAACCAAGGAAGTGAACTCCAAATTTTTAAATGACACTAACTTTTCATGATTCAAACAAGATCAATTTAAGTTGTAAAATAAGTATAAAATCAACAAGCTCATAGAAGGGTTTTGTAGACTTCTAACACATCCCTTCATTGTCCTTGTGGAGGTAAGGAGCCTAGTGGATGTTTTTATTGCCCATCTTTGAAGGTCCCTAGGAATGGCTAAGCATGCACAGCATCTAGACATTACATTGCACAAAACCCCAGAAATGTTGATAACAGACACATTCATTAATATAGGAGCAAGTTGTGCCTATTAGTGGAATTTTTAAGTTAAAAATCTGTCTTATGTATGCAACATTTCTTGATAATTTTGTACAGGGTTCAGTTAGTCACAAATACCTAGGATTCTTCCACCTTATTTCATTAAATAGGTATTCAGAGTCCAGTGAAATCCTTGAAATTGTAAGAACAGTTTGGGGGGCATAATTTTTCTAAAACTGAAGTCCAGATTTTGATTGCAAAATGGTCCATCAAATATACATAATACATGAAATGATTTTGATGGATAAATATTCTGCTTGATATATTCACAAACTGATACTCATTGCTCTTCAAATAAGTGTCTTTGAAATAGACGGCAGAGCTTTCCAGAGGGATGTTCCTGAGTGGCAGGAGGGTAAAGTCCACACCCGTGCTTCATCAGCTTTGGCTGTTTGATCTGCTAGAACACTGTGGATAGGACTTCTTTCAAAATATCTTAGGAAAGGCTAACACAGTAGGTGTATTTACAGCTCTTCAAAAGAGCCAGATCTGGAGACCTGGAGATTAACGATCTTTGTTGTACAAGGCCAGGTATGAGTTCAGGTATCCTCCTAGGCAGTCCTGCACATTGCCATGGCAATGGACTCCAGCCTGACCTGCAGAGGCAACTTCTGTAGAAGAGAGATATGTCCTGTGTAACAATAGAATATCTCTTTTTGTGTCTCCATTTTACAAAATCTCTTACAAACAAAAACAAGCAGGAACCTGCCTTATTTTATAGTTTTAAAAAATTGCCTTAAACTTTTGTTTTTATTTTTTGTGTATTGGTTATTCAAGGGCGA